>NW_009200108.1:0-8582 GCF_000690835.1 Fulmarus glacialis | reverse complement strand
GGGGGAGGCGGGGGGGGAAGGAGCCCCTATTCCTATCAATAAATGCAATTAAACTTCAAGCTAGAATGTTAATTCTAGCTCTTAGTCCTTCATAATCTGTTATTTTTCTCCAGAGACAGCTACAGGACTAAGCTGTTCATGAGAATCTGTGCACAACACTTCTACAGCAGGCAGCTAAGATCTACCAAATTTTATCACCCACGTCCTTTGTATCTTCACATACCATAACTATTTTGAAAGCTTCAACACACATCTTCTAATGGTGTCACTCTCTATAATGAGATAGGCAAATCAGATTGTTACGAGAGAGTCTTAATTGCATTACATCATTTCAGTTGTAAATGTTTCTCTAATTACTGTCCAGGTGGGGCAATCAGTAAAAGCAGAGAAAAGTCCGTTCTTTCTGACTCCAAAACAAAACAGACCTCCGTTACTATAGGCATGCTGTACTATACGCTGCTCTGACACACATTGCAACAGAGCGTAAACGCAAACAGCTTCAGGAGATGCATCACTTTTTCCCCTATTAATGCTTCAGGAACCCTGGCTTCCAATGTTTTGGGGTCCTCAAGGCATATTTCATACGTTGTTTTTAAAGCTTATTATAGACCCTGGGGAGGAAAACTTAGATCAAATACAGTTTGACAGGTAAAGGGCATTGTGAAGACTCCATAAGCGTACCTGCTACAGGGGGAATGTCTTATGATGTAGAAAACCCTTTCTATGCCATGCAGAAAGATGTCTCCCGTGCACATTTTTCCAAGCACTCCTTACTACTGATCAGGAAAATCATGGCTTTACTTACGTGAAGTATAAGCACTACCTTACTCTGTGCTTTCTTCCTCACCGTCACCTTGGTACTGTGCAGATCAGCTGCAGAAACTGCAAACAAGGAAGAGGGAAAAACCAGCATCACAGGTATCCTCTTTGTATTTGAAATAATGTACTTAAAACAAATCCTTTTGTATAAAAATCAATGTACTTCATAGCAACTACAGGAAAGCCTAGAAACGTGGATGTTTTAAAAAGTCCTTCTGCTTGTTCATCAATCCAGCCAAGATGAAAAGCTTATGTTTTCATGAACATGGAGCATTTTTATGCACGTAACTTCAGACTATCTTAATGGTAGAGGACTTCTTATACATCTCCTCCTGGAACCTCTAACATGTCTAGATGCAGGTACCCAGAGTCTCTACTCACTTTTGAAAAAATTGTTCTAGGTCAACTTGTTTTAAACGTTGCATTTTTAAATACATAGTGTTTTTTGTAGTTAACATAATGCTCAAGAAACAATACTGTGTTGTTCTCTTCAAGACAATACCTGGTAGGCTCAGAAGAGTTCCTGCAGTAATAGTCACAGGAAGAAAAATGCTGTAAAATAGTATGTTATGCACTTCTCTTTTTAGATACGTGAGATTATAATGTACATAAACCTATTGCTGTAATAATTTCTACTTCTACAATTCCCTCTAAAAATCTCGAAACTTTCTGCTCAATCTTTGCAATGTTCATGTTTATGTTCCAATTTTTCCCACATATTTGATGACAACTGTTTGTTTAACAGCAGAACAGCCAGACGCTCTTACTGAGCTATTACACAAGAAATTTATTATCGGAAAAGCGGATGAAAACAGTACTGAAAATAACTTGGAGGTCAAATTTATGTCATATATTAACTTTACGTAATCAAACTCGGTTCAGCTGAAGTATGCCAAAAAAAAAAAAAAAACCCACAAACCTAACAAAAGGAAGACAGCCACAGCTATTCCTTCAGTGCCCGTCGGCCGGGCACGCGACTTCAGCCCACAGGCATGGGCAGACGTGCCTTAGCTCTCAGCTGAGCCCCATCACGTACGCCATGCCCCTGACCCTCAGCAAGGACACCGCCACGTTCTCGCACGGTGTCATAGCTACCGAGGTCTCCTTGCACGCCCTGCAGCTCTATCATCGGGGAAATCTGTTGCAAGGAAGACCTGAGAACAACTGACAGCAGATTTACTGTAAATCCCACAGATTTAGTAGTAGAGGCCTTCAGAAGACTGTCTGGGAAAAGCAGCTAAGACTGGGCATCATCTATCATGCAGACAAAGAGGAGCAGTGTGGGTGGCTATCTTTAACTATAGAATGGGTTTTGACCAAGAGCCCACCAACAAAGAACTTCAAGTAGAATAGGCAGTTTTTCAAACCTGAAGAATTGCACCTTACCTTTGTCCTGGAGGAAACCTATCCATCTTTTAATTACAGCTCTCCGAGTCAACAAAGCCTATCCATCTTTTAATTACAGCCTTTTAAATCAACATGCTCTTCCCACTCCAGCTCTTATTTTTCCAAATGCTTCCCAAACAGTGGGATGACTCCCTTGTTATAGCTCCTTTATCCCAAAACAAGGAGACATTGCTTAAAACAGCACTAGTCCCGGTCCCGAGTTCTTCTGATGGAAGCAGATCAGCCTCATCTGCTGTGTATTACATCAGTTCATATAAGTGACAGAAGGAAAGACATTTCATTTACACCACTCAAACAAGTACCGCTTCTTCAGACCTTCTCAAACAGAGGAGGAGCCCAGACCTTCCGGCAGTTGCGCGGAGCTGACAGGTTGAGACACACTGCAGTCGGACGCTCATCACGCACCGAGCACACACGTGGCGTTATTCAAATACCTCACCAAATACCAAAAGAAACAGAAAAAAGGTTGTTAGAGGAAGAAGGAGCTGAAGGCAGACCAGTTGCATCCTGCATGTTAATTATGTTGACTCTGCTAAACAGTCACGTGAAAATTAAAAAATTAAAAATAGGAAACAGAAATAGGGAACACGTAATTACACGGGAGTACCCAAGGAGATAACAAATGCAGTATTGCCACTCAGCAAATAAGGTTTTCGCTCAAGCCCAAGCCTTAGCGGTTCTTAGCCAGATGACCTCTGGCTTAGCAGAAACAGGACAAACGGCAGATGATCTTCCGAGATGTCCGACTTCAGCAATGCCTTATAAAGGCACTCAATGCTAAAACATCCCAATTTCCTAGGTGCCAACTACTCGGAACACAAGGTAACTAACCGGACAGTTCTCCTGGTAGTTCGTTAGCACAAGCCATGTGATCTCAATGAGATTAAAGCAAACCGCGACACATTTAATTCGCTGGAACCCAGGTTTCAAACACTGCTACGTCTGCTTTCAGAAGTTAGGAGAACTTCAGGTCTCTCGGCCGTTGCTGACGTGTACTTGCTTTGCTGTTACCGACAGCTTCGTTAGGGGCAGCCAGCAGCCTCGCTGTACCCAGCTACCTGAGCAGAAGAGGGACCTGCCTGGTGCGCTGGAGAACGGAGCGCCCGTTCAGGGACAACCCCCGCAGATCCCTGCCTGCAGCTGCTGCCTGCCGGATCCCCAGCTGGCTTTTTTTTTTAAAGCAAGTCTCCCTTAGTATTTTGAGTTCACTCATGCCCAAATCCAGAGGCTTTCAGAGTTCAGCTGGAAAACAAAGCAAAACCAGCTGGGTTCCATAAAGATTTACTGCTGATGCTTCTATTGATGAGGATTTTTCCCTTCTTCAGCTTTCTTTTCCCCACAAAGTTGATATTTTGCGCTGCTTTAATCCAGGAAAATGGAAAGGGTTTTTTAGAGATATTTGATGGATTCTTTTTCCCCCACAGTGCTGCCTGTTAGGAGTATATAATCTTTCCTTCAGAAAGTATGCACATCTACAGGCAATAGAGAGAAATGCCAAATGGTAAACTTAAACAGGTATACTCTCCCAAAACCTGAAATTAAGCTATTGTTATTACACCGTTCAAGGAATCGAATGACTACTAACCATAATTTAGCTAAGATCAAGTGTAAAATCTGTTTAATAATATCCGATACATCCTCTATCTAGGAGATTATATCCTGCATTTGCAGGGCATTGACTCAATAATCTAATAGGTCTTTTCCATCTCTGACTTCTATTAGCCTATGAATTACAACAAAAGGACCATTAGGCAAACCATAATTGTGGAAACAGCCTTTGACACATGAGACTAACTACTGCCATGGTACAGAAAAAACCCTAAAATTAAAACATGGACAGACAATTGAAAGTAAAGCTTTCCCTTTATCCAAGTGTTAACTCGCTTGATTAAAATCATGAAAAAACCTCAGTAAGTCACAGAGAAGGCACTTTTTCTCCCCATCTTGTTAGGTAAAACTGCCTTGTTTTGACAGCACAGCAAACGCTGTTTTGTCACTGACGGAGGGACTGGGACCGGAGGGTACGTGGGACATTTTCCTCCACTGCTGCGCCTACCCAACCAAACTCGCCCTACAGTCCGGACCAAGGCTGGCAGACTGCCTTGGTTCTGCTGAGGAAAGTCACGTCTTGGCTTTCAATGAGCTTTACCTGGGGAAGAAAACAAGAAGCAAACCAAAGAACCCAAAAAAGGCACAAAGCCTGCAGCCAAGGTTCACTGTCTGTGAAACAGTTGGGAAATGCAGCCATCCTCTAACAGCTCTGTCTATCACACGTTCCTGTAAAGAAGGTCATCAGCTTTGCAAACACCTTAGAGAAAAAGATGAGTTAACAAATGAAGTCACACATTTTAATGCATTTACAAGGAATGTAAACTTCACAAGAGCCCAGCAGTGGGGACACCTGCAAAGAGAATCAGCAGAAAATTCAGATTTCAGCTCCCTTCTGCAAGGGCTCATTTAGATTTCTGAATTTATCCTGCTGGCTGTATTAGCAGTGGCCAGGTACTGCTCGCCCTTGATGGCACAGGAGCTGCCAAAGCCAAGGCGAGACAGAAGGGCTGCCGACATGGACGCGTTATTTCTCCCGAGCATCCGCCCTCCCAACAGCACCTACGACCCCGGGCGCCGCACCTCGGCCGCTGCCAGCACAGTCCTCCCGCGTGGGATCGCAGGACCGTCGTGTCCAGTTAAAATTGACCAAAGACCCGGGATCCGCGTTGGGCGCGTGAATAGCTGAGTTAATTCCAGAGCCATTCACTGAGCATGAAGGTAACCACACGGCTGAGCTCCTGTGCCAAGGCCTCGATGCTCTCGGTGCACAGACGCTGTGTGTGGAGATTTAACATCACAGGTAAGGGAACGAGCACTCCATGAAGCCATGTCTCCGTGGTCCCATGCTTTCACAGTCCCTCGCTGCAGGGATGTCACCCCTCCGCTCAGAGGAAGGGTTGGAGGAGCACGTCGGCGTTTGGTATTAGCAAAGCACCACCGACACTGGAAGTGAACCACCGCTTCTGACAAAAACCACAGCTTTCAGTTTGCCGTGAAATTTCTCAAGCTTAGTTAATAAGTACTTTTTACATGAACAACTGTTCCCTTTTTCCCATCACCTTCCAATACAACTGCTTATGCAAAACACATTCGTTAAAGACGGTTCTGCAGTATCATGTTTACGCTGCTATTTACAAATACTGCAAAGAAAAAGCACTGGCTAAGATCTTACCTTTGTAGATTCTACTGCTTCCAAGATGCCTAGCTGTAGGAACTGCGAACTGGAGCCAAGCCCATGCATCCATTTGCTGTAGAAGCCTCCTCGCACAGCTGTGCCACTGCCCCATGGAGCAGACTTGCAACACATCTGCTCACCCAGCCCCAGCCCTCTGCTGCGGAGAAGCTGCCAATAGTGCCTCGCTGTGCCAAACCGTGTGGCAGAGCGGTTTTATTATTATTTATGAAACAGAGGGATATCCAGTAGGGATTAGGAGGACTCTCAAGATCACTTCTGTTTGTGACTCGAGCAGGATTTGAAAACATGTCTTTTCAAATGGCAGTGAGTAAAATTATACGTTTCTGCAACATGCTTAGAGCTATATTAACACTTTCATTTAAAAATCGGTTTTCCAAGGGGTTTATGAGTTGGCAGTAAATATTCTCCATGAGCTAATAGCGGCCACACCTGAATTATTTTTCTCATTAAAATCGGATCCTGAGAAATATCCGTGCAAAGAAGCTGTTGACCGAACAGAATCCATGAAAAAGCATACGGGCAAAACCCGCTTGGGTTAAACAGGAAAGTTTTACCAGTTTAAGGTTATGACACGCTCGCTTGCATCACCTGCTGTACTTTATAGCCACTGGCTTCAGCAAACAGCCACGAGCAGTACAGGAAACAATCCTGCACTAGCAGGAGCGACAGTATGAGTTTAATAGAAATGTTAATATTGACTCTATCACAAATACAACAGCCACATTTAAACAGGCTACTCAGCATTTCATTCTGCTGGACTCCTGCGTTCGGAAAGACTGGGCTGCTCCATCTCGCCTTTTCACCCCAAAGCATGTTTCCAATTTTAATTTCGTCCGCATGTCCCATGACAAGCTCATTAAACTCTGTTACATTTCCTTCCACTCCCACTTAACATCTTTTCTTTGAAGTTACTTCCTTCTCACTAATGTCTGTGGTCTGCATTATTTCTGCACTAGACAGCAAAGTAAGAGTTAATCTGAAAAATAAAGTCATCCTGAGCCTGGCCCTAATTCCTAGACCCGGCTTGTCTCAGGGAGTCAGAGCAGGTTGCCTTCACTCATCAGTTTCTGTAGGGCCCTATATATCTTGGTGATCTCTAACTGTCCTGATCGTTGGAAAAGAAACAATTCATTTCATCTAAAAATATGACACGCTTGCTGTTTGTCTTCCAAATCATCAGTGCCGATGCTCAAACACCCCGAGCTTAACACCAACGGCCGTAACAGCTTCCCTGGAAGCCTCCCCAGCCCCAGCACCACCTCGGTGCTCGGCTCCTGGTCCTTCAGCTGGCCTCCAGCCATGCAAAGTGCTGATAGCCTGGCCCCTTTTAATTAATCTTTCAGGAGAGGTTTTGTGAGGCACTGCATTGAAAGTTCAAGTATGTTGCTATCTTCTGCACTCCCATGCACAGATTGTAATTCAGTCTGAAACAGTGGATTTGATGGCATGGGTTCCTCTGCATTAAAAGAACTAACCACTCCTATTTTATTTTCATGTTTGTCTGAATAAAGAACACCACAGTATTAATCCCAATTAAATATCTGCTTAATTTGTAAAGGAATTGTGGATGTAGGAGTAAAAACAACACAGGATTTCTTTCTGAAATTGCACTCCAGCGCAGAAACATCTGTAAATGTTCTCAGGGCTTGTACATCCTCTGATCACTACAGAAAATAAACCTGGTCAAAGTTTCCATGGCACAGGTATTGCAGGATTACAAAAATAACGGTTTCTATCTAGCCCCTCATTTACTGAACCTGCAACTTTCTTTCGTAAGATTTTAACAAAGGCATAGATAGCAGATGTTTATAGTTAATTTTAGCTAACCACCTCGCTCTGTTTTCACTAATATCAATAATTTTTCCAAATAACTTTATGCCATTATTTCATATTTGTTTTGCAAATCTGCTAAAAATACAACTCTGAAACAAATGCATTGTAGGAAATATGTATTTCTTAGTCATAGCCATACTGCTCGCTTACGAACGATCGCAGAAATAATGTGAACACATGAAATTTGTTTTTGTTAGGAAATGAAATGAAGTAAAAATTTTACAGTTCTTTAAGTTCTATAAGCTCCATCTTCAGGAATTAGCACAAAGATCCATTTTTATAGAGGTTTTTCAGGAGAAAAGACATCAGTATATGACTTGAAATTAATTTGTAATAGAGGCAACTGTGTTTTATTGTCCTTGCTTATGCTCTCAGTTACACAGTAGATTATTCTTGCTATAAATATCATAAATACATGGTCTGGGCTTTCTATTCTTTGGGAGCCTCTACCATTTACGTTACGTGTATATATAATGTCGTGATGCCACGCTAACATGTCGTTAGCTTCAGAAGTTTATCAATGCCAGCACACTCGTGTGCCTAAGGTTTGTAAAATCAGACTGCTGTTACAAAGCAAAATTCACAGCCAGATACTGGAAGTCATGTCACTACTCAAGAATCATATCCGTGTTATTTGGACACATCATCCAGAGAAATACCCAATTTTACATTAAAACAGAAAAAAAGCTTACTATAGCATCTAGTCACTTAGCTTCTCAAAATGCTTAATTGCAGCTATAGGGAAATGTTGTGTTTTGAAAATCTGATAGTCCTGAACCTTCACTAAGTAACTTCAGTTACAAAATCACACAAAAAGCACTGGTTTTGGAGCAGCGAGTTCTGTTTCCGTGGACTCAGCAGATTCCTGCTTTTACACTTCCACGTTTGCAATTTCTTATAACAGGAGAGTAAAATTGTCAAAACTAAGGATCTTAAACTACTTAAATGGCTCTGAAACAAAATTACCCAACAACGTAACGGTGCTATGGCTGCTTACATAAAGGACGTTTAGAACTGGAGAGAGGAATAAAAAAAAGGCAGAGTTCGTGAGGATAGTTGCCGAGCCGTGCTTTGCACATCCATCCCCTGCATCCATTCACTGCAGGCTGCTGGTGGCTGCCCCAGCCCAGCCCCAGCCCCCCCCCACGCTGAGCACCTCGCAGCCGGGCTGCAGCCCACTCAGGACGAGGGCACGGAGCGGGGAGCACCCGCCCCAGCAGCCTTGGGAAGCAAAGCAACCTTGACACCGCTGCCCGGGAGAGCCGCTCACCGGCCC
>NW_009200107.1:20237-27594 GCF_000690835.1 Fulmarus glacialis | reverse complement strand
GGCGATGCTCGCAGCCCTGCTGCCACCCGCGTGTGAACTGTGTCCCTCCGACCCCAATTAAAAGTGGTTAGATGTTTTAAGGCCATTCCGAATCATATTCATTGCTTATCGGATGTGGCAGAACGGTGCAATACATCTATTAGGGAAGCCGACAAGACCTTGTCTGTCTTTTTAATGAAAGTCTATATGTACCAGATAATCATGCTGAATAGTACTCATTGGAAAACCTAAATGTAATTTATCAAGTAATTTTCTAGCCACTATTGGAAAGTAGAAGAATGAAATCACAGAATGGTTTGGGTTGGAAGGGAACTTTAAAGATTGTCTACCCCAGCCCCCCTGCCATGGGCAGGGACATCTTTCACTACATCAGGTTGCTCAAAGCCCCTTCCCACCTGACTTTGAACACTGCTGATGATGGGGCGTCCGGGCATCTCTGCTGGGTCACTGGTCCAGATCCAGCTCTGATAGATGGCTTTGTGTGGCTTAAGAAGCAATCAAGGCAGCTGCTAATAAAAAGCAGGTTTGGTCTTAATATTTAAATTTGGAACTAGGGACAAGAAAATCCAATTTAGGGACTTTTTTTATGCCTGTGAACTCTTGATACAATACGAAAAAAACTATTCACAGCAAGTGTTTACAGCAGTCATTTGTACATGCTATTGGGTAAAGTCGAGTATTTGAGGATGAGGTGTGTATTCCCAAAGCACAGGCAGTGCACTGCGGCCTTAAGGCAGTCTAATGGAACTGAAAATCACTTCAAACCTTTCCCTGGGGAAAGGCTCGGGATGACGCAGAGAAGAAAAACAACTATCCCTGTTCATGTACTTTAATTATGGTCCCGTGAATTCATTTAACAGAGGTTTTGATATTTATAGTCAGATTTATACTTCAGTTGGATTTTTTTTTTATAATAATGGATGTTTATTTCTCTCATCCATTACATGTCATGCCAGAAGCTGCACGAATTTATGGAAAACACAAAGTGAAGCTGATGTACTTTCTTTGTAAAATTAGAAGTTCTTGGCACATGTGGGTGTCTTAAGCACACAACTCAATATGCTATTGAGCTACTGAAAATGTAAATCTTGCAGTATTTAATTTCAGTAGTGACTGTGTTCCCACGTGGGTGGGGAAGAATTTTCCTGTTTCATTCCTTGGAGCTCCTGGAACTCGGAGGTTTCCTCTTCTGTACAGAAGGTGGCACTGGAAATACAGGAATGAAAGTGTAATCCTTTGCTTCCTTTACAAAACAGGCTTGCATTTGAGTAACATCTTGTCAGAGGGTTATTCTCACCTTAAAAAAAAAAAAGAGCATTCCCTCTTTCTCAGTTATTAAGGGTCCCGTTCAGCCTCTTGCAGAAGATTGCTTGTCACCTTGTACAGACTTGGGAGAGAATTCTTTGGATGTACAGTATGTGCTCTGGGTCCCATCCCAAACAGCAGCATAGTTGGCTAGTTCTGTGAAATGTAGGGGGTTTTGTCCAGCCTACGCCCACAGAGCTTTTGAACAGACTACAAAGGCTAATGGGAGTTATCACAGAACATATTAAAAATATGTCTGAGCTCCACAGATGAATTAGCATCTAATGTAAATTGTGATAGCCCCGAAAGCTCAGGATAAGAAGACACATGCAGAAGTGAGTGCAGTTCATCAGTACCTGCTGATGTGTTTGCATAAGCAACATTTAAGTGGTAATTTGATGTCTCTCTTGCCATGCATCAGTTGTCTTATTTAAACAGTGCTTTTCATATGCATTATACTTCCTAGGGATGAGACAGGGCTCCTTCTGCAGAAAACTCCTACAAAATTAGAATGACAAGACAATGAGTAGTTTAAACAACGCAAGGGAAAGATATAAATAATAGCTTTCTTGTTATTATATTGCTGGATAACAAGAGTACACTGGCAACTATACTTAGCTGTAGAATTTTTCAGCTTTAATAACTGAAGTGAGGTTTCCACTAGTGTAACACGGCATCGCTACAGGTACTAAGCAGGGCAGTTTTTAGATGAGTTTGATGCCATATGCAGAAAAAGCAGTTGTTATGCCATTTACATTACTTTATTAGTTTAATGAGTTTAGCTCTATTCCTAGAAATGGTGTTGCCATTTTTACTGTCTGTGCTGCTGCAGAATGCCATTAGGATGGGGATACGTGGAGAGGTGTGACATCAGGCAGCAGCCCGGGTTTGGAAATGGCACGCTTGTGGACATGTCACAGTACTTTCTGCTAGTGTCATTAGCCTAAGGACAAATGCCCTTTACTTTAAAACAGAATCAGGTCTCAACTGCTTATGGCACAGCCAGCCCTCAGCAGATAGCGTCTTATCTTGATTTCCAGGGAAGATCCTGTTGCTGCCTATTGGTTTAGAAACATCGCTTTTGATTGCTCCTTCCAGCTGAATAATGGAAAAGGTTTTTCTGCAGCTGCTTCATTTCCTGCACTAGTTCTGGCCAAACCCAATGTTTTCTAGGAAACCTACTGCTGCTTCCCTGCTGTCACCATGGAGATGATGCTCTAAATGCATATTCCTCCTCTTCTCTTGCAGAAGGGAAAAGTGAAGGAGTAATTCCTGCTTTCCTGCCCGCAGCTGGAGGCAAGCCATAGTGTTTGCAAAAGCACTTTCATGACTTGATCTGTATTATCAAAAGTGCCTTAAATGGCACTGCTGTAGTTCATCCCTTAGCATGTGCTATCTTAAAACAATGTATTTAGGGCTACTTTTAAGAGCTTTAGAGTTTATTTTGGAAGGCAGGACAAGCTGTTTGTTCAGACGTCTTCTCTCTAATCTCAGTTTGCTATTGAGTGCTTGAGGATAGGAGACAGCAGAGAAGCTGAACTATAAAAAGAAAACGGGAGAAATGAGGAAGGGAAATCAAACACACTTTTCAAAAGTCTCTGAAACTTGTACTCTTCATCTCAAATTTTTTGGTGTTTGGCAGTGCTTTGCCTGTGTCTGTGCTGATTATCGCTGTATGAGCCGGGGTGGCCGCTGTAACTCTTGGCTAATGGCAAGGGTTGTCTGACTTAATCTGCAGCCCGTTGGTGCGAGCAGCTTTTCATTTTGGGTTGCCTGAAGGAAACCTACCAACAACCCAGAAAGAAAAATAGATGTTTTGCTGCAGTGGTTGTGAAGGATGGGGTCTGTAAGCTGCAGCTCACACAGTCTGCGTGGGAAAATGCCTCTGCTGGGCAAAAAGCACATGAGAGCAGCTCTGTTACCATGACCAGTGGGGACCACCAGTCCAGGTCCCCGCTGCAGGTGCGCCTGGTGCCTTGGGTGATGGGCCACGGATCCTTAAAGGCCTGGAGCAGTTGTTCTGAGAAGCTGATCTGCATGGAACAGAGGGCAGAGATTTTTATTCCTACATTAAACTGAATTTAAGTGTTTTTGGGGGAGTGGAAGATGTGTGTGGAAAGAGCAGCTTGCGTGAAAAGCTCCCAGTGACAAAGAATTTGCCTGGCCTGTTCAGCACTGTCCTTTACGCTTACAGTTGACAAGTGCCGTCTTCTTTCCAATTCCTCTTAGTACTAACACGGAGGGAGCTGCTGTTTGCTGAGCTGGGTGGCCGCGTTTGAGTTAATAGTGTCCTGAGTGGATTGGCGTCCCCGCTGTGCGACCAAGAGCTGCCGCCTCCTCACTGCGCGGGTCCTTCGGGATGAATGTCATTTCACGAGCGCATGTCCAGTTAATGTGCAGGACCTGAATCTGGCTTACCAAGAGAGGACGGAAGGCTCTTTCAAGCTGATCTAAACTATGTGGACAGTAGGAGTGATGCCAAGGGGGTAAGGATGAAGTGCTTCATGTGAAAGTGGACACAGACCCCGGAGTCCCTGGGGTGTGCAGGCGGGGGCCGGTTCGGGCCGTCCGTGCGGAGCCACAGAGCGGCAGCACCGCCTCGCCGGAGAAGGGCTTTACTGGCCGCCTGCTCGAGAGACAAAATCCAAGCGCACCGTGGAATGTAGATGCTGAAGATAAAATAAAAATAAATCATTTGAGTTGTAGGAGCTTAGAGCTCGCGTGCTTGACTAAAATGGGAAGATCTTTCTTTTTTTTGCAACATTGGAGATGCTGCAAGAGACCTCAAAAATCGCACACCGTAAGAGCAACTTCTCAGAAACTGAACAGCTGCTATTAGGAAAAGTTCAGCACCAACGGTGTGCAGTGAGCTGAAAAAGGCGGGTTTGTTTTCATAGCGTTACTCAAGTTTCCTTTACAACTTTACCAAATGCTACAATTTCAAAGAATTTTTGTCCTCAACAGAAGAAACAAATTAGGCTTGCTTGAAATTGTTCGTGTTACCTCACTCTCCGTGTTACACGTAGGGACGCTGCATGGCCTCAGTGCTTGCCCCGCTGCGTGCTGCTGGAGCGGGTGCAGGTGTCCCACCGCCCGCCCAGGTCCCCTCCCGCATGGTGGTGAGCAGGAGGTCCCTGTGCCTCCACCCAGCTTCTGCCAGGGGAGACCTGGAGCCTTTGCTTGAGCCAGGAGCTCTGAGGGGGCCTCTCTGATTGTGCCCTGGAGAAGTTAGCTCCCAGCAGAGGGGTTGCACAGGCTGCTGAAGGCAGCACCATCCTAAACTAGGGTATGGCTCTGGTACGTGTTTGGTTTCTTTTGGAAACAGCCTTTCAGAGCCTTTTCCCCTTGCATTTGTCTTCATTGTCTGCCAGTTAACTGAGCAGAACTCTCAGTAGTTTCGTGAAGCTTTTCCACCCACCCTGGTTTGGAAGAAGACCGGTGGCAGATTCAGATGAACTTTGTTTTTTCTGAAGAGTTTGAGTTAGATCCCATAAGCAGCTCAGCAAAAAGGAAGGGTGATGGGGGGGAAAGCAGTCGCATCATAAGAATGGATTTAGGGAACATATTTCCTGCAAAAAATAGGTATCTTTTGTAGTTAAGATCCTCACAGCTTCATAATTTTCCACTTAAGGGCCATAATTTGCCTGTAGCTTGCATCCAGGTTCCCCTACACATCTGTAGTGTGTGTTGAAGACAAAATGGGCCTTTTGGGGGAGTTTTCTTCTCCCACTTTAGCAACCAGTGACTTATTATTAGTGAGAGCTGAGATTCTGGTGAACAAGATAATACTGTGGTGCAACCGAGGAGCTGGGCTGCCTGCTGCTCCCGTTGGTAGTTTTACCTGCAGCCCTGCTAAGGATGCCTTGGTCCCCTGGGGCAGAGAAGAGGCAGAGGAGCAGCCGAGGGGACAATCGGTGCGTCTGCCAGCAGCACTCACCGTGCCCTTCTGGTCCCTTCTGTTGATGGAGGTTGCCTGCTCTTTTTAAAGGACTTGGCATGTGTGCTGTCTGGGTTAGGTGTCCAAGCTAGAATATGACCCGAGTTGTTAAATGTCCAGGTTTCCTGACTTCTGTTTTTGAGGGTGACTACCTACGGCGATGTTTAGAAGACCAGAGGAACCAAACGCAGGACTGCCCCATGCTAGGTGGAGCTGGCCATTGTGTTTGGCACTGGAAGATACAGAGAGAAGATTGCTGAATAACTGTGTACTACCAATAATGACAAACAAAGGTTTGGCTAAGGCTCAAGAGCTGACTAAACATCTGGCAGTTCCCATTGTCTTACAGCCAGTGCCACGGTCTTTAATTTCCGTGATGTTTCTGGCTATATTTCATATGTCCAATAGGAGAGGAAAATTTGGAAAGGGAAACTAATAGATCTGTCTTTCTGTGCACGCATGGTACTGAGACCGGTGAGACAAATTGTGCAGCTCTGTAAAGTGCTGGGCAGCGTGATAAATTGTACTGCTACATTACGCTCTGTCCATTAATCCATCTCCTCTTTGATTCCCCCCATATTACAACCCCCCCCAGTTTCCGTTAACCTCTTTCTGGGAAGGACCCCCCCCTCCCCTGAGTTGCTACAGAAATTTCTTCCTTTAACCTCCTGGTGCCTTTTCCCCTCTGTTACCTAAGTCAGAAGTTGGCTGTGATTTGGAGTATAGAAATGGCCGCTTTGGGACACTCCAGTCATGCCTCTAGTTGTCTGTTTTCTCTAACAGGGGTAGTATTGCTTTTCTTCTTTACTCTACTGCACTTTCTGGAAATTAGGCGGAGAAGCAGAGACTGGGCTGAATTTGGCATGCTCTGTTCTCCCTCTGTCTGCTTTGCTTGAGGTCTTACTGGTGGATTTTTTATTAAACAAATTAAATGTGTTGGTAATAAGACACAATTTTTCATAAATTCTGTGTAAAGACTCAATCGTGTACCACTGACACCTACACACACTGGGGATTTTATAATGGACGTCAATAAACACAGTATTGTGTCTAAAGAGGGTGCTCTTCTGGAGGTGGTTCTGTTTCTGAAGAAATGACCACGTTTACTGACAAGCAGAATTAATCTGTTGGGTTTTGTTTGCATGGATTTTGCAGAAGTAGAATCCAGCTTGTTTTCCATTTCTGCGCCATGAGAAGCGTATTGATTTTTCTTCACTTCTGATTGTTCACATTACTGGATTGCTTTTAAATAGTTGACAGAGAGATCATTCATTTTCCTGCCCCAACACATTTTACAGCGCCTTTCTTGTTTTATTTGTGTGTGTGTGGGTTTCCACAGTTATACATCATATTGATCACATTTTGCAAACTGCAGTCCATGTAGGAGTGGAGAAACTGTTCTTCTGTGGGGTTTTTCTTCCCTTCTACCTTCTCCCCAGCAGCTTCAGCATCTGCGTTTCAGATTCCTGGCTTGGACGCTGGAGGCAAGGTTCAAAAAAACCTCTGAGCTAAAGATTAGAAAATCCCCCCAAAATAAAATTACTACGGATAAATCTATAGAGTTGCAAGAGGTGTTCGTTAGTGACAGAAATATTGAGAGCAGTCATTCATGGTTTGTCATTGTAGGAGTGTTGAATAAGGGGTGATGTGCTCCCCAGAGGAGTGTGAAGCATTTTTTCAACCCAACAGACAAAATAAATGAGGAAACCTCTGGGCCTCTCTTCAGTGCAGAACCCACGAGGCTTTGAAATGCTCTCCTAGCCCAAACATACACCAACATCTATTTAAGGTACATGCCTTAAGATGCAGTATCTTGCTCAAAACCAGACTTGTCTGTGGCCCAGAAGCAAGACATTTAAGGGTTGCAGTAAAGGAGCAGATACCTAGTCTTATTTTTGTTTGGAGACTAGCATTAGAAAAAACCCAGTTGACCAATAGCAAAGGATGTATGTAGCTTAAGTGACAGTGCTAGTTTGAACTTACTTGCATATTGCACAGCTACGTTATTTCATTTCTACAATTTACCCCTAGGGAGTGGAAAAGTGTAACTTTTTATGTTTGCAGATAGTGATATTAAACCTAAAATATGCAAGTTTGTCCTGCATGGAATTTATG
>NW_009200107.1:3949-20206 GCF_000690835.1 Fulmarus glacialis | reverse complement strand
AACTGCACATATCGCACAAAGCTTTTGCCCAGAAAGTTTAAAAACATCTTGTCTGTTCAGTAAGGCCATGACTGAGCTAGAAATAGTTCAGATGCCTGGGGCAGGAGATGGCAGGGGAATAGCTAAACCACTGAGTTAATTCAAAACAGAATAAAAACTTCTCTTTCATTATATCGTCTTATTCTTTTCTTGGGTTTTTCTGGCCACTTATTTTATCTACCTTTTGCTTTGAGTGTAGAACAGCAAACTTTGTGGAAAAGGGTATTTATTTCTCATAGCTCTTTACACTGGAAAAATAATGGGGCCTTTTAGTGCTCATCTTAGATGTTATTAATATTGATTACAGTATCATTACTAGTATCAATCAGCTCTAATGGTAAGAATATACCGTGGGTGAACAGTGCCTTTCTCGTTGCTGCTCGTGTGAGGAAAACCTGCGTGACCGCGAGCAGCAGGTCTCTGCCGCAGGCTCTGCTCGGGGCCCGGCGCTGCCTGCCCGCGTCCGTTGGAGGGCTGGGGTCGCTTTTGCAGGAAGGGCTGCAGCAGTTACGTGCGCAATACCTGCACATTTGCAGCACAGACAACCCAGAAAATCAACGTCAGCATTCCATCGGTCTGATTTATGCCTTAGATGTAGCTCTAGGCTAAAAGATATCTTTAAATGGGATTTAAATGTGAATTCCTTAGCTTCCAGGGCATTTACAATGGGCATGAAAGGCAGAACAAAACTCACCAGAGGGGTTGTTACGAATTTGGAACGAGGAGTGTGCTAATGAAGGCTCACAAAACTGCAGTGGAAGGGTCTGCTACTGGGGCATTTGTAGACATTTATGAATTAATTTTTTTTTTCTGGGGGCTGGTAACATGTCTTCACAGAGAAAGAGACAGTAGTTTGGAGACTATGTTCCTCCACTTCTGTCTTTATCAGGTCTCCTCCTATCAATCTAAATGAAGTATCTAGAACTGTCTCGCAACACATCTTCACTAGAGGAACATGGATTGAATTTATGCATAGTCCCACGCGCTCCGCATGCTCGTTGCTTTGTTTCTAGGGCGTTTGCCAGTGGACAGATTCAATTTAGTTCAACAACACCACACTAGAAAGCACTTAAATAAAATTAATGGCTAATGCAGCATTCCTCTAGAAGAGAGTGTGGCTGTACCGTGTTTGATCCTGTCTATACTTGCCCGCTGCCCGCCAGGGGATGGGAGTTGCCACGGACCCAGAGCCATGGAAAGGCAGCTGCCCTACCAGCACCCGGTGCGCCGTGGAGCTGCGCTCCCCCCAGGGAGCTGTCACCCGGAGGGGACCCTCTTTAATTTCACCTGCATTTAGGCACTTGAATTTATCTGAGCCTGAATATTCCTGAAATAGTCAGGCCGGCATAACGGTAGGCACAGCAGCAGTAATCCCGCCGCGCTGGAGCCGATCATGAAGGGGTGAGACAAACCTTTGAATGCTCTTTAGCCTCTAGCAATTCAGCTGTATTTTGGTCATAAGGTGTTGGATTTGAGGAACTTTCTCTGCTGGAGGAGTACAGTCAGGTAGTGGTGAAGTAATGTCTTTTGAGGCTACGTCTTGTCTCACAAATGCAACGGTGATTTTATGGTTCAGGTGCAATGCCATCAGCAGCTCAAGGTACAGGCTCTGCACGAAGAGGCAGCGTTCCCTCACTTCGAGGGGATGCGATGGACGTGGGGATGACCTGACTGGTACAGAAAGCAGCTGAGAAGCTGGGGTAGCTATTGCGCATGGAGGTGCAAGACAAGGCGTAAAGGTTTGTGGGAGGTGAGGGCTGAGACCTCCATGCAGCAGAGAAGGCAAGTGTGCCTTCAGCCCAGTGAGAGCCGGTCTCTTGTGGGGCTGGTTCAGAGCTCGTGTGCTCAGCCCTTACGAACTGCCCTCCCTGGTTGCTAATCCTGTCTCTCTGTGCACATTTCTGCTAAAAAGGATGCACAAATGGGTGAAGAGAGACATTGCCTCTCTGTGGAGGATTGGCCCAGCCCTGAGGAAACTGTAAGTGAAAAGGGAGGTGAGAAGGAACTGTACCCCGAGGTTTCCTCTTGCCGGAGGCACACTGCAGGACAGCTCTGTTCTCAGCTCTGCCACCGAGAGGCTGGATCCGATGCTGAGCAAGTCATCTTGTCTCTTTGCATCCTTTCCCCCCGGGCCGTGTCATCTCTTTAGGCTGAAAGCCCTTTGGGAGCAAGAACTGTCTCTCCCTATTTGCTTATACAGTACCTAAACAATGGGTCCTGATTTCAGTGAGGCCTCCAGGCAACAGGACAACAGTGCTAATAATGAGAATTAATAATTCATTTATCACTTTACTCTCAGTGAATAATATCCAATAATCATGTACAATTTGCTGCTTCAGTGGATACTCTGATAGTAAAGAGAGCTGGTGGAATAAAGTCACAGGAGTGAAAACCCCATGTAAAAGGAGTGAGAAAATGGTCGAGACTAATTAATTAAAAAAATGCCAACGAATGTTTGTGCATAATTGTTTGCAGTATTTGCCCGGTTCTAGCAATGGCCTGGATAAACACATGAGAAGGCTGATAAAAAGAGAAGACTTGCTCAATCTCTTACACAGTTCTTCTTAGAGAGCCAAATATCCAGCTGTATGATCCCAACAAGGAGCCCGAGCGCTAGGGTTGCAGGGACACAGACTGGGTGATCTAGGAGGTCCTTTTTCCTTCTTTAACCTCGTTACGGGGTAAAGAAAGTACAGTAAGAGAAAACTGCTTGGCACTAAAGCAATTAGGTGGGAATTAAATATTCATAAGGTCCAAATGACTGGGGCATCCAGACTACAGATCAAAATCAAGCCTGCGCTGGAAGTGCAGAGAAAATTACCTTTTCACATGGTATTGCATTCAATACAACTAAGGGTGAGTTTGCATATTACTACCCATAATAACTAAATGACATTTACTTTCCCCATTTCCTCCTGCCTTTCCTTTTCCCCTAATTACTAGATTGCTGGATTCATATGGCTGTGCTGATTCGTACCTAGAAGACCTGGCCCTTATTTTCATTTGTGTTTATTGCAAAGCTGTTGTGAAAAAGGCAGATACCGGCAGCACGGAGCTGTGTCAGGCTGCAGTGTTGTTATTGGAAACTGTTGAAAACCTGTCTCTGTTACCAACTGGAAATCTCTTTCAGAAGCAGATTCCACTGGAATTATATTGTTTTCTTTCTAGCACTGTGTTTACAGTGCCTGCTCACATTATCCCTCACTGATGTATAGTGATGATGCGTAAGTTAGATTTCACAACGCTGAGAAAATTAACGCTTCAGAAGAATTTCTCTCCCCCATTATTGATGTTCTGTCGGTAGCAGCACTCTAATATTCTCTCCAGAGAAACTAACGGCACTGACAAAAACCACTGAACTTCTGTTGTCATCTAAATATCTAAATAAAAGATGGCATTTCTGTATGCAAGAAGTATTATCTGGTGATAGCAAACTGTTATCTGTTTTCCCCTTTGTGAGTTACAGGATATTTGTTAGGTTTTTCTTTTTCCTGACCAACTTTCTGAAACATGATTTGGCAGATGTTATTTACTCATGCTTTGCTCTCTTACATCTTTTTCCACAGAAGTATTAAAGCATTTAACTTTAATTTAGGCCACCAACTCCCATTACTTTCAACTAGAAATATCATGTCCGGATACCTGGGAGGATGCGAGTCTCCTTGCTGATCTTTCCATCACTTTGGTTACTGCACAGCTCTGGCAGACAGCATCGCTCCTCAGCCGTTCCTTAGCACTGAGAATGCTATAAAATGAACCCCTGATCTGGAACATGATTTGCAAATCCTCCCAAGCCAATACTTTTGGAGGGATGAAGCACAGTCAAAAGCTGGATGCAGCCTTTATCCAAAAATGGGTTTGGACTTGAGGTGAGACTTTATTTTATGTTAAATGTGATCATAAAGGCTTAGATTTTCAAGGCATGTGAAGAGTAAATACCCTAATTATTGTCAGATGCTTTAAGCGTCTTTGAACATGACATGCACAAATGACAATTTTTAGGAACATCCAGACTGTGACCCGGAGTTTATAATCACAGGCTGGGGTGTGTTTGCATCTGTCTTCTTCCACTGCACAGTGTGCTAAAAGTCACATTTCAGGGTAAAGTCTTTTTGGAGTCTGTTTTCTCATTGCCTTTTCCCTGTTAGCAATGTGCCCTTTCTTCTTGTGAAGATTAGAAGCTCCCTGTGAAATGGTTTGCAGTCTCAGGGGTGAGCATAGATGGTTTTCTCCACATAGTGCAAAACAGATTCTGTGCTAAGAGGAAAAGCAGATGGTTCTCTCTCCAGATGAATGCCCTGCTGGTGGTTACACCTGGGGATTGCCTAGCAAAGCCCATGGCAAAAGAAATCATGTCTGTCTTCCTCAGCTGTGTTACCAGAGGGTGGAGGGGCAATTTTTGGATAGGAAGAGTCATTTGATTTCTGCGCATAGTGGTGGACTTCTCAAGCATATTAATTAGTAGAAATGATGGAGACTGTCGCTTCAAAATAGACCATTATTAACTGAAATGTCAACAGTAATAAACTTCACAGGGGGCATCCGGCAGCTGCTGGATTAGACTAATGGTTTACCATCGACAGCCCTGAGCTGGAGCTGATCAGGAGGCTGATCTTTGGGGGAAAGTGATTTCCATCCATCCCTCCCTCCCCAACACAGCTTCTGATCGGGCCGTTTGACTGGGGCGTCATCCCGGTATTCATTTCTGCAGTGGCTTGAGTCATGCCAAATGCTGCATTGTATGAATGCCACTCAGCTGCTCTTTGATTTCTTTGGTAGCCAGGTCTACTAAATGAATCCTTCCAAATTACTGTTCAGCCTTACATACTCATAAGTTTGTGAATAAAGCCCCATTGGTGGGACGAACTGGTAGCAGCTTTCAAGTGCACTAACAGCATGTGCATTTCTAGATAGAAAAATGAGAGTATAACATTTTAAAGCTATAAGAAATTCAAATATGTAATGTTTTGGACAGCTGATTTGAAAGTAAAAATCCAGGCAGGGATTTACTCATTTTCTCATTAAGCCACCTGAAACAAATCACAATGGCTGTGCAAGATGCTTCCATTGAAGGACACAGACATTTGCCAGTACTAATCAAAACAGCGCGGGCTTGGGAATACTGCTGCTCGTAGACTTGGCCAAGCAACAGGGAAGCCAGCCAGAGCCAGCGCGTTTGTTGGATCTGCTCTACCTCGGAGCTGGCGGAGGGATGGCGTGCAGAGCTGTGGCAGCAGAGCATCTCCCGACCTGGGGATCCAAACCTTCTTCTGCAATGCCACCAGCACCAGCCTCATCCTCGTGCCTGGGTTATGGCAAGAGCCGTGGTGGGCGGTGGCTGGTTCACGGGCATTTAGGAACCTTCTTCTCTCTTGTGCTGGCGCCAACTGATGCTCTGAGATTCACAATGCCTGATCCAAACCTCCACAGCCCTAGCCACTCCACAAGCCTGCAGATCCCAGTGCTAGCCACTGCTAAGTAAACTTTAAACCTCCAACTTACAGGCATGTCATGAGACTTAATTAATACTTCTGAAGTACTTTGAAACCCTTGGATGACAAGCAGGGTAAAATATTGCCAGTCCCTGGGGAGCTTTCTCCTTCAGCGAGGAATTTGTGTTTTTTATTTAGTGAGCAGTGTTGTCTGAGGACTGTCCTGACAGTGATTATTTCTGAGGCAAAGCAGCAACATTCACAAGGCGCTGCTGAATTTTACATAGATTCCAGTTTATCTTTGAAATACGGCAATGGAGCAAACAATCCCTGTTGCACCACTGCAGCAAGCCTGACCTGAGACTCTGCCTCTGGAAATTGCTCTACAACTTGGTGCAAAAAAGGCACACACAGAAATCACAGCGCAATGTGAACGCATTCAGGAGGTCCTACCTTTTCTTCCTCAGGCAAAAATGCATGGAGCCAAATAATTTACTTTTTCTGTAGGGACGTGTCTTACTCACCTTGCTCTGCATCTTTAAGTTGGGTAGTAATCTCTTATACCTCAGGGGAAGGTTCTGGGGCAGTTCAGCAATGCTAATAAACAATGTTACGATAATGCAGATTATGTAAATGTACCAGTTTTTCTACCATTTCTGGGCTACCCATGGGAGCAAGTATTTTCTGGTGTGTGAGCAGGCTGCAGAACTGAACCCTCTTCCTTTTTAAAAAACACTTTACAAGAACAGAAATGTCTTCGGAGGTTCACCCGTCTGATAGCCTAACTAGTGACTGTGAACACAGCACAGGCTGTGCAGAAGCCAAATAACCCTCCAGGAATTCTTCCTATAAAAATAATTGCTAGGGCAGAGGAATACTGCAAACAGCTGTGGTTCATCCCATAAACATATTCTCCCTCCTTTTGGAGCCTCAGCTTCCAAGTTATGCCAGAGCCTGTCAGCTGCAGGAATAGTGGAACGTATTTCCTTTGCAGAAATGAAATGATTACTGTTGAATAAATATGTTATGTATAGACCTGAACTATCCAGTGAGTATTGCATATGCAAAAAGGAAAAAAGTGACAGTGTTTCACACTGAAACGAGCTGAAGCTATAGTTCATCTGCCTAACACGATGGCAGTGGAGCTGCCTTGTGTTAGCAGCCTAGCAACACTGAGTTTAATGAACCCCCCCCTGAAATCAGCTCAGCTCTCAATGGCATCATCTTGCCATCACAGTGCACTCGCCCTGACTGGGAAGCAGGCTGTAAAACGTCACGGGGGATGTGCCAATAGAGAGATTCCCTGTAAACTGAGCGTCCTCCTGTTGACAGCCGGTCCTTCTCCTCCACAGCATCCCCACCCAGGTGTGCTGGTGGGTCGGGGTATCCAGCCCCCCAACACCTCCCCCTGCGCTGCCCTTCTGCAGAGCCGGGGGCTCGGGGCAGAGCAGGGACCCAGAGCCTCTTCTCAGGACCCTCGCGCTGACTGCAGCGGAGGATGCCTGGGCAGGTTTATTTATTCTTAATATGCGTTTCTCCCAGAAATGGCCCCAAAATGGAAGCCTTGCTGGTTAGCCCAGGATGTATGACTTTGGTCCTGAGTCCATCCGCTCTGTTGGTAAGCTCCCAATTCGTTTCAGAGGGCTGAAGCTTCCCAACAGCCCCATCAGGCCACCAGCAAGGGTCCTCTCTTCTCCCCCTTTGCTCTGGCCAAGCTTGGTGTCCGTCAGACTGCAGCTTGCAGCTGCTTTGTCAACTTGGCTTGAAACTGGCCGGATCAACCCTTCTTGCGAGGCGGCGTGGGGACGGCAAGCGCCCTGGTACCAGCCGTTGCAGTGACAGACGGCACCGAGCGGGACGCACGGCTCTCCTGTTTGGTGGAGACTTCATAATTGTGAGGAAAAGCTATCTTCTGAGTTTCGTTTTACAGCGTTGTGAAAAATAAAACATGAGGCCCCTGGGGGTTGAGAGGTCTGACTGACTAAGCAGACAGTTAATACCTGGGTTGAGAGAAGGATTACATTTTAGAGCTGGCAATGGAGTGGTCTGCAGGAGTAAGTGTACTCTGATGCTCGCCTGGCATGGGCAGTGGTGGGATCCATGTTCCAGTCTTCAGACTTGCTCTGAGCAGATAGCACCATCTCACCTTGCTCCGACTTTCCCCTTTTTTTTTTATTTCTGAGATGGCGATGCTTTGAGGAAGGAACTTGCTGAGTCTTCTGCGTTGTGCCTGTGGCTGGGCTTCTCGGTTGGAAGAGCTGCCACGCAGTAAAGGTTGCTCCTGAGTTTGCAGGTGGTGATGGGCGATGTTTGTCGACCGCTGCCAAGCCTGGCACTTCTGGCTGTGTGCGCTGTGGCCTCTGTCCCCCAGTTTAGTGTGCCCCATGAGAGAGTGTGTGTAGTGAAGGAGGACATGGTGGGAAGGTGGGAGCTTTTTCACCTGGCTTTGCCATTGCAGCCAACACAGCATGAAATAAAGCCCTCTGTTACAGGGAGCATATGGAAAGGTGTTAATGGGACATGTTTCTTCAGAGCTTTGGCAGCCTCTGCTCCCCTATCTCCTGAGCATGGTTGGTGTCCACCAGCAGCATCAGCTGGATCTGCTAAGACTCTGAGATCTCCTCGTGCAGAAAGCGCCGGGGGTCCCTGGGTGGCTTGGGGGTGCTGGTCACCACTGGCTTCTGCTGCAGAGGGAGCAGAGGCAGTGAGCTTCACCTTGGGGTAGTGAAAGTGGGATGGGTGAATCCCAGCCCATGTCTTTAGCAGGGCACTAAATTCATTGCCATAAAATGCTCCACCATCGGTGCAGGTCGCTTGCCTGATGAATGGGAAAGGGCCGTGGTGGTCCCACTGCCCAGCGCTGGACAATCGCTGGAGCGGGGCTGAGCATAAGGAGTTGATGAATCGCCCTGGAGACCAGGAACCCACCTCCCCCAGGCTGCAGGAAACACTTCTGAACCAGTTCCTTTTACTCTCTAAATTAATGTCAGTGAAGCTGGAGTAAATGTTTTTAAGAGAAGTTGAGGGCTAATAACAAATTGATTGCTCTTTGCCCACCACAAGCTGAGGCTGTTTTGGCATTCACCCCTGGCGCCGCGGGGCTGGTTGACATGCAGAGCTGTAAGAGCTTCAATCGATGCACGGAGCCAATGATGCCCCGAGCCCGGGGAGCCCCGGAGCGTCTCTGCCGTAGCCTCCCAGGAGAGCAGGGGAGGTGTGCGCCGGTGTCCTGGCTGCTCGTAAGGCACAGTGTGTGCATGGAACGCGGGCTGGTGCAGCCTCCAGCACCGCTGCGTGGCTCGGGGCGACTGCTTTGGCTGGAGTCAGCAGTCAGAGACGCTCCAGTCTGGCTGCTGGGTCTGCTTTTTGACCTGGCCATGGAGTTAGTCTGACAATACTTATTTTTCACTAATATCAGTTGCGTTTTGTGCTGTTTCTTTATTATTTTGACCACGGGCTTTGCCAAGATGTAGTCTAATCTTGAATAATTTACAGATGGGCATCATTTCAATCTAAGCCCTATGGGAACACATACGATTCTCTGACAGGTTTTTATTGCCTGGCTGATTTAAAGCATGATCTGAAGAAAAGCCTCTTTTGGGAAGGGCTGGAGCTCCTGGACGTGCTCACACCGCGCTCGCAGCCCTGCCGTCCGTCTCTATGACTGGCGGCAAAGCGCAGAGCCGGGGAGGGCAGGAGGGGCTCGGGGTCCCTGGGCTGGGACCACCAGTGCTGCTGGGCTGTGGTTTGCTGTTACAGAAAGCTGGGTGAGAGCATGAGCCCCTGAACCCACCGATCCACCTGGGGCAGCTGCCTGGTGCTGGGCAGGGCGACGCGGAGAGGGAGGCGAGACGAACAGAGCAAACCCCGTCTGTAGCTGCACATTGGGGAAAAAATGCAGTGGTCAATGTGAACCGTATTTGCCCTAGTTTTATGGGCTTGGTATTCGCCTGACGAAGTCAAAGCCTCTGACAGGCCCATTTATTTCTGTAAGTCACGTCTGACTGGAGGAGATGAGCAATGGACACTGCCACCTATGAACCTGGTGTATTGGCGAGCTGTCAGCAGCCCTTACTGTCACAGCTGTATTTCTTCCCACTCGGCCTGCGGGAAGGGGAAGGTTTTGCAGGGAGCGGCGCTCACCGGCACGCCGGCTCCACGAGCCGCCTGTCATGCTGCTAAAATAGACTGCGCCATATTTGCAAAATATTGTTAATCAAGAGACACAGTTCAAGGCATTTGACTGGCACATCCAGTTAAGTGGTAGCAAACACATGTTGTAAAACTACTGTGCTGAGGCCACCTTCCTAATGAATGCAAAGTGGGAGCAATCAATCAGAGCCTCGAGAGCAGTCAGCACTCAGCTCCCTGCATCTGCAAACGCAAATTGAATGAACAATAATGAGTGTTATCTAATTAGTCCACACAGCTGCAATGTTACAGCCCCATATAGGACATACCTTGTTAAATTTCATGGTATGTATAATAGAGTGTCTAAGTTAAAATGATTGAGATTCACCATGTGCATGCCTAGTACCATACAGATAGGTAGATTCTTAGTAATAAATGCATTACCCTCAGCAGATGGCCTCTGGATTAACTAATGCAAGGATCTCTTTAACAGTAAGCTAGTTAAAGTGCAAATTAGCCAGCGCAGCACAGTTGCTTGGTGTGCGAGTGCTTTGGCCCAGGATCATCGGTAGGCTGGGAGCAGAGACCTCGCTGTCGCGGGGCCGGCCCGCAGCGAGCATTCTCATGCAGCTGCTTCTCCAGGAGCTTTGTTACTCGGTTTGTTGGGTCTCGGGGAAGAGAGCTGTCTTGGGGCACGGTGCTGCGGGGAGCTGCCAAGTGCCTGCCTTGTTTCTTTGGAGAAAGAAACAGTTTCTTTGGAGCCGGGGGTTTTAAGCTGGGCGCCTTAGTCCTCTGCAAGCCATGGAGCTCTGTCCTTTGCAAACAAGCCTCCTCAGAAGCAAATGTGCCTCCCTCACCCCAAATTGCAGGTGGAGTTCTGCTTGTGCTCAGGCTCACGCCGTCCCTAAACACACTCCTCAGCAATATCTGTCTCCTGGTGTGACCATGCAGAAGATTTTCTTTTGCATCGTCCAATAATCCTGGTGTTTTGAAGCACTTGGCATGAAGCGATGCTGTAAAGCAAATGATAAATGATTTAGGATCGGCAGCTGAAAACATTCTCTCAAGCAGCCCTCGATTCTCTCAAGCAGTGTTTGAACTGGATGCACACGCTGATCATCAGCAGGGCTTAGGAGTTCTTGAGTTATTCGTGACTCAGTCCTGATTGCGTTCAGAGTGACTTGTTTACTTGAAGTGGTTGGAGCATCCCTCACCTTCAGGCTCCTAGTAAGTATCCCATGGAAAAAGGTACGTTCCAGCAGGCAGGTCAGCCTCCCTCCACTGACTGTATTGAAACCTGAATATCCCGCCGGGGCTCCACCTGCCTCAGGATAGTCCTACCTAACATCATCCAGCGGCGTGCAGAGGTACCCCGGCTAACCCTCACCGAGCCAGCACGTCCGGCGGCTGCGTCTCCGGTGGGAGCCACAGCGTGTGCTCGCTGCGGAGCTGCTCCCGCTGAAAATTAGCTCCGTGCACTGGTCTGGCTTTCACTTTACCTGCGCGGAGACTAGAAACCCATTTCACAGTAGTTCTTAACAATGAGAGGGAGAACACCTGGGGCCAAATTTATCCCTGAAACAGTTTTATTCAAATCCATGTCAGGAATTTGGCTAAAGAGGTATTTCAGGCAGTTCTTGCGTCTTTGTCACCTTCATGTTCAAGAATATCTGCTCTTCCCGCAAAATCTGTGGTGACACTGCAGGGCATAGGGTTTAAATATTGATGCTTTAGCAGCTTATGTTTTTAATACATTTTAAATTATGCACATTTTTATTGGCCTTTAGGTTCATCATCAAATTAGTCTCTCCCAGCTGCGCAGTAGGGTGTTTAGTAGCTCCGTATTGATTTCTGCCGCAATCTTTCAATTCTTGTGACTGGATGCGTCTTAGTGCCTTGGCAAGGAAAACAAATCCACAGGCTTTTATTTGAGCACCACTGGTTAGTAGCCATAAATGTGTAATGAACAACTCAGTATCCTTGGAATTAGATCTTCTTAACAATCATTAGTTTCATCCCTTGCCATTTTAATAAACCTCTTGGTAGCAGGCCAGAGCCAATTATACTTGTGCTTGGAAAATTATAAAACAAGGAGAAAAACTGTGTGTTGCCACAAATAAGTGAAAATTTTAACTGGCCTAAGACTGCGACACATGCAGGACTCATCTGTTGTCTATGTGAGGTTGAGAATTTAGTATTGCAGACAATACCAGGAGAATCTGTATTCATTTTGCATGATAATGGCTTCTTCCACCTGATGCAAAGGCGGCATCGGTGTGCACGTCCTGCCGTGGCAGCCGTGGCCGGACCGCTGGCTTCCCCACCCCTCGCTCAGGCTCTGCGGACCCGAGACGCCTGCCCACAGGTCACGTCGTGGGACGGAGCAGCTTCAGTGAATTAACTCTGATTAAAAAGTGTTTTGTTGAAAGATCCCTGGCCAATGATATAGCGACTGAATTACTTGTAATTGTTTGAGAGTGACGGAGAGCTGTGGGCACTGGCCACTAAAGCCCAGGCCTGGGAGTCCAAGGGCTGGCTTTTCATTTCCCCCTCTCTTCTGCAGCCCTGGATGGATCATGGAGCATCCCCAGGGACCGGCTCTCTGCTCCGGTGCCCCCTTGCCTGTCGGGATGAGCCCAAGGCTGCCCGTAGCCCAGCACGGCGCCTGGGAAGGAGCTGGGCGACTCTCGAGTGCTCTTTCTATTCCCGCTGCAATCAGAGTGCGGTGCCCTGGCTGCACCCAGGTGAGGGGTTTCCCTCCCTGTGAAGCGTTTACTCTCTAAAAATGCGGAAAGAGGTGTCATCCCTTATCTGAGGGATAAACACTCCTGTGTAACTGGGTTTTCCTTTAGATTTGGTGAATGGGCTCTGTATCATTCAGCGGGACATTTGCAAAGTGCAATGAGAAGAGAAGATGTATTTGCACCAAGTATGACTATTGCGTGGGCTCTTCCTACAAGAAAATCATTAATAAAAGATCCATTCATTCTTCTCCAGGCGGTTCTTATGCCATCATGCACAAAATATATTTTTCGAGTGAGGTGATAAGTTTCCAGGATGCAACATCGGTTTTACAGTAGAGCCGCTGGCATTAGCGAGAGGAGAATGGTAACATAAACCGTAAAAATAACAGATGGACAGCAGATACAATAAAATGGAAGGACAGGCAAATTATAAAACCATTGAAACTGTTCATGCAGATAAAACAAGGAAACAAAACCACGTCTGAAGTCACAAGGACCAGGTGTCTGTTGGGGAAAAAATGTTTGATTTTGTTTTTTGTTAGTGGTGTTTGCAGTGGAGGCATTCAAGTTCAAAAGACCTGAAGGAGAAGCAGTGATTTGTGTTGCAGGGGGAACTTTTGCTGTGACATCGTCATTTATTGGTGGAGATAATTTTTAATGTGGAGGGTTAAACATGGTGGTTTTTTCTCAACCCACACTGCAAATGTTAATGTTCAGCTTGTGCCAGTGCAATTACTTTATTTCAATAATAAAATATCATCTAAATAATTTAAGAAACATGAAATGAAAAAAGAGCCCTCAAAAACCTAAAGGGCAGCTGACTATGAAAGTGGAAACACAAAACCATGCTGGGATCTTCTGGAACATTCCTGGGTGTTTGACGGGATGGCGCCAGGGACAGGGCACCACGGTAAGGAGCAGAGCCCAGTGAGAGCAGGGATATCCCCTGGGGAGATGTGGGCTCCTGGGGGCTTCTGCAAACACGCTGAGCCAGGAGATGGGCTGCAATTCAGGAGCGGCTTTAAAAATAGACACAGCATGAATGTCGCATTGTTTTTTACAGGAGATTGTGGTCTCGGGGATTTGCTCTGAGGCTGGAATAGAGCTGGGGTCTGTCTGGGACTAAAGACCCAGGTTGTGGGATGCTTTTTACTGATAACCACGAATTCTCCCATTTGAACTGGGACACACCGAGCATCTAGTTGTGGTCCAGACCCCCAAGGGAGTTACAGGCCATTGCATCCGGAGGGATTTATCCTCGTCGATCGCTGCTGGCGTTAGACATGCAAGTGAGGTCCCAGGCTTGCCCTTGGAAGATCCCGTGGCATCTCTGATGTGCTGCTGCCGCTGCTCCCCTCCGGCACGTGCTGTGCCTCAGGCTTGCAGACGCAGTGAAGCAGCTTTGTGGAAGTGTGATGTCTGCCTGCGGGCAGGACAGCTTGGTGTGATGCAGAGCCCAGGAGCTGTGGAGGTGGGCAGCTTGCGGGCAGCGTTTGCAGAGAGGTGAGGCTGTGCAGAGTCCTTGTGAGGCCGTGGGTGGGTGGGTGGTGGTTGTTGCCGTGTTCCTGTAACAGGGCTGATAACCGTGACCGATACTCCTGCTGCTGGGCCCGCGTGCTGAACTGACCTCGCTGTCCTGTGTGCATTGCTCACAGTGCTCATCGTGCCGCTGCGATTTTGAGAGACAATAACTGATCCATGAACCTCTGTGGTTGAACACCCCCCGCCATGCGGACCCTGGCTTTGAGGGCTTTGCTGGCAGGTGAGCTCATGGCCCTCGGTTCGTCGTGAATGCCACTGCAGGGACAAAGGATGCTGGAGGCTGTGAAGACATGGAGTGTCTGGTAAGATGATTTTAAAAGACCCAAACAAAAGACTAGGTACATTGGAGCATCCAAAATCATCTAGCCAGTACCCTGTCTCCAGCAGAAACTGGGCAAATACCAAGTGATCCCTGCCTACAAGTAAGCCTCCCAGTTCCTAGTAATTAGCAGATTAGAGACGTCCTGAGCCAGAAGTTGCATTGGGACCAAGGGGCTTAATAGCCACAGAGAGGTTTCTCCTCTGAATTAACTGAATCCCTTTTTGAACCCATTTATGCTTCTAGCTGTCATGCATCTCACATTTAATTACACAGTGCCTGATGATTTAACTGGGTGCCCCTTTCCCGTTGTACTGAGCACAAGGAACAGACATTCATAGTCTCAGCTTCTTCACACCACTTCTCCAAAATCTCACTGCAGGTTTCTGTAACATCTGATGCTTATTAATGCCTCACTTTCTGAAGACACTGGACTGGGAGTCTGTTTTCTTTTTCTTAATGATTTTATCAGTGCATAAAGAAGGGGGGGATGAGATCTGAGTATGTTCTGAAATCTCTATCCAGAAGGTAAACAAAGACCCTCAAGTGAATGTCTGTTTTGAAGTCTTAGGATTTTTAAGCTAATCTAACATTTTTGGCAGAGAGGAGGAACAGGTTCACTGAAATGTTGTGTATTTAGTAGGAGGTAATGCAGAGCTAGTGAAGGTAAAGCAGTATGTGGGCTCTACGGAGCTTTCCCACTGCAAAAGCATACGGATGGGGCCGGAGATTGTTCTGGTTCCCTCAAGTTTCAACAGCCTGGGGTGCTGCTCCAGGAGACCTCCCTGTCTGGGGGAAGGGGCGTTATGAACTATTATGCATATTGCAGTTTATCTGTATTTGCGAAGTACGTGCAATAGTTCATGAGAAGATCGCAGTAGCTGGAGCTCAGGAAAGAGCTGTGCTGTGTTTCAAGGACTGAAGCCACTCGCTCTTTGCTGCAACAGCTCCTCTGCTCAGCTCCAGCCCTTTACATGAGCTGAACCCATTTCTAGGAGTTTATCCGAAAGTTATCTCTAGTTGTATTCTCCTATGCAGCTTTGACCTTAGTACTTGTACACCCCGATCTCCAACAGTGTGCAGCAGAGAGTGGGAACATGACTAAAACCCAACAGCTTACAGTGGCAGCATGTTGCAAACAACACTTCGACAACAGAGCAGACAGGGATGAGAAACTGCAAAGCAGGGGGACAATCGCTGTCCTACCCAGCCCATGCAAAGGGGTGACGAGTACTTTCAGACTGATTTGAGATACCCTGTGCTGAGCAGTGGGGAGGAAAGGGCGAAGAAGCAAATTAGCACACAGTTTGGCACCTCGGTTTGTTTTTAGGTACCCTTGAGCTGTATAATTGGCTCTTTGTTCTCAAAGATTGGCATTATTACTCTAAATTTCATAATTCTTTCCGATATAGAGTTCACTTCAGAATCACAGCATTTGGAATATTGCTCTGAAACATTTGGATCATTCCATTGGAGCTGGGTATCATAGCCAGCCATTATGTTTTACTCTGCAATGGGTGCAATTAGAGATACAGCTTCAAAGTAAAATGTGGGAAAATATGACTACTGGGGGGGGCGAAAGGGAGGAGAGAAAAAATACTGCCTAGAAGCTGATTCTGCATAGATAAGAAGAAAAAAGGTTCCTAGCTAGTTCATCAGGATGAAACCCGGGGTGTACCAGGTGGGTCTCTGTCCTTCTGGGGCGTTTGTAATACCCTGTTTGCCGCAGTGTCTATGGTAGGTGCTGGAGCTGCTGCTCAAGCACAGGTGGAAAACCGCGGTGATTGCAGACTTCAGTGGGCGCTGCCGCCTCTCCGGAGTGCACGCAGAGCTACAGGCTTGCAAGGGGACTGAGACACGATGTCCCTCTCCCAGCCCTTTTCTTTCTCCTGCAAGGCCGGAGATGATGTGACTGGCCTGTGCAAATTGTGCAGCATTACATTGTGTGGCAGTCAGAAGAGAAAATAACTGTCAAGTCTGGGCTCAACGGACAAAATTGGGAGTGGTTTAACTTTCTTATGAGTTGTACCTTGAAGAAGCCGCTCCTGCA
>NW_009200107.1:0-3936 GCF_000690835.1 Fulmarus glacialis | reverse complement strand
TCCCTGGGACTGCTCGTCGCCTCCCTCGCGGATCCCCCGGCCTCTTGTCCCAGCACAGCTTCAGGCGCTGGAGCCAGTGGGACGGTGCCCTCGGGATGCCGTGTGCCCTCGGGGCACCGGGGCACCTTGGCTGCCTGGCTTGGCAGCTAGCAGGCTCGTGCGACCGTATGGATGTCAGCCCAACAACAGAGGCGGGATAATTTCAGGTCTGCAACCGCACACCCTCCAACAGCTTTCCCCAGTGTCTGCTCCACGCTGTTTACGAGCCTTGCCCAAACAGACGTGGTGCCGTGTCCCCACGCGACTGCTCCGCGGCCCTGGTGACCTCTTTCACACCATTGAGCAGGGTCCTGCACTCCTATTGAGGAAGGGGCTGAGTTTTCCATTTTACAGATTGTGGGGGTTCAGGATCTGCTTGGGGTCACATATGGATGACAGTGATGTTTCCTCATCCTCTTCTGGCTTTGCTTCTGGTTGGAAATCTTTTTAATTTTTTTTGTTTGGGTTTTTTTTTCAGAGGGAGGGCGAAGGACTAAACTTTTCAAGCTGCTCATGATCTCTTATTGATTTTATGCAATGATATTCTTATTTATAACAGCATCAGGTCAGAATTAGGCTTTTTCTACTGGGGTTTATGATGATGATGGCAATTTTATGAGTCCTTGTCTTCCAGAGCAAATGAGTGATTAAAGTTTTCAGTGACCTTGTTGTATTACAGTTCTCTGCATTTCACTCTGGAAAATCTTAGCAAGAGAAGCCATTGGCCTCTTTGCAGTGTTGGGGGAGGGGGTCGTGTTGGATTTGTTTGTTTGTTGAAGTTTTTTTGGCTGGGATTACAAAACTAATACTTTATCAGAAATCCATCGTTTTCTGTGGTTCTTAAAACACTCCAGTGTATTTTACATTTAAATCGAAATGAGGCCTCCTTGAAACAAATTTATTCCGGTTGGCTTTGCACATTGATGATTAAAGAACGTGGTTCAATTTTTTTGTCTCATTCTGAGCAATGTCTCATTAGATTTGCTTTTTATTACTTTTCATATCCATCATGATTTGTGTCAGCAGAATGGTTATATAGACGGACAGCTTATTATCAGCTTTAAGTGAAGAAACAGAACACAAGAATGGTTGCTAAAAAAAGGGAACAGTAATTAACGCTGGGTGCCAGACTATAAATGAAGCTTGACATTTTCACTTTGTAAATCCAAATTAACCCCTGTCTTAATGTTATAGAGCGCAGGAGGGGATGCTGCGCCTCTGCCGCGTCTCTGCATCTCCCCTGGTGCTGCGTGTCCTGGCGCAGCACGGCGATGCCTGGCGCGGCTTCAGCTGCTGCTGTTGGGATCTGATAGAGATGCGGGAACTGCTGCAGAGCTCCTACACCCAGAGCTGGGCTGCTTACCCTGAGCTGCGGTTAGTCCACGGTGAAAGCTTCTGGTCAGCCAGGAATTCAAGCAAGTGCTTTTTCAGTGCACTTTGCTGTCCCTGCCCCCTTAATTTTTTTTATCCTAATGTGATACGCCTGCAAAGTAATTGGGCTCAGTTATTTGATGTATAAAGTGGGAGTGGGAGGAAGGGTCAGGGAGGACAGATTAAAATGAATTGGGAATCTTTAAGTGAAGAGAAAAGAGGACTGGAGGAAGCCATGATAACTCTTTACAATACTTAGAGGGACATAATAAAGAGGAAAGGGACCAATTACTCTCATTAGTCAGTGCAAACTGAACAAGAAGTAATGCGTTACGCGGCAGAAGGGAAACGTAGATTACGACGGAAAAGTTTGAAGAATAACACCACAAACCGAGCTGCCACGGGAAGGTGTTGGTCCTGCTGCCCCGGGACTGCACAGTGAGGGCTTTCAGGGGTACTTCAGTCCTTGGAGGTTCTCAGGTGGCCTGGGCATGTCAGGTGCCCAACTTGCCCGGAAACATCAACTTGCTCCTCTAAGGTGCTGAATGTTTTGAAAACATGGTTGTGAACGTTCAGTGGCCCCTCTCCTCCTGTTCCTACTGCCGGTACAGAAAAGCTTAAACCTTTGCCTAACTGTGGAAGCTCACTCTGCTTAACTTCTTTCCGTGCAGTGAGCCCGGGGCAGCTGATGCCCGCTCGGGGAGCGCGTTGCAGACAGCTTCCACAGATCCTGTTTTGCAGCTGAGAACTCCGGGTTGGAGACATCAGCAAGCTTGCCGGAGGCACGCAGCTGCGTCAGACGACAACCCCCGTCTCCCATGGCCCAGCAGATGTTCTGCTGGCGCCCGGCCGCCCTCTCTGCGAGGAGGAGTTACGGGTCCTGCCTCTAAAGCTGCGGTAGGGATCCTAACGAAGTAGTGCTGGCGTGGGCCTCGAGCAGTACAGAGACCTGCTGCTGCTGGACCCTTGTGAGGTTGAAAGTTCCCTTAACACCTTTGCAAAGTAACCAGTAGAACCACTTTTATTGTCTGATAACTGAGCAATTAACTTGTGTCACCACTGTATAGTGTTTCTTTTGCCGTAATATGGAGCTTTTAAGAAGAAAATTAAACCTGCCAAGCACCATTACATGATAAGCCTACCAAGCAAGCAACTATTCAGATTTCAGTGGCCTTGACTGAAGAACCTGGTAGAGTTCAGACAACTGAAAAATGCAAGCATCTGGCCAGACTCCAGATAATTTACCAGTACATTAGAGATAATTTTTCGCTGGCTTCATGTATACCTGGTGATTCCTATGCAACTATGGAAATTTTTCCTGTTCTTGTATACATCCTCATTATTTGAGGTGACACGTTAGGTACCAACCTATAGTTTGTTGTTCCTGCTCCTTCTGATCATACACTTCCCAATGAAATGGAAGTGAAAATGAGAAAAACTTGGGAGAAATCTGAGTGGGAATCATGGGCAGTGTATTAGCATTTGGTGAGCTGGGCACAAGAATCACTCAGGAAATTAAAAGGAGGATGATATTTTGAGGTGATAAAACATTAAAATATGAAACTTGCATTTGAGTCAGATCCAGCCTTAATTTTTCCTTTTTAAGCTGTAGCTTATGAAAATCTTGAGCCCATGCCAGTAACAAATAAAGTCTTTGGGCTATTGCAAAAAGGAGAAGGGAGAATGAATTAAATGGTGTTATATCTGGGCTGCTTGGTGAAGCCCTGATGAAATGAAATGAGAAATGCAGAAACAGGTCAAAGGACAGAGAAGCTGGCCATGTAGCTGAAACAAAAAGGCAGGTGAGCCTACTTACATGACGTGTTAATTAAGGCAATGTAGTTGTAGCTGTCCCTGCTGGTGAGGGTCACCGAGCAAGGAGGAGGCAGTGGAATGGCCATTACCTCTTTGATAATGAATTTGGCTTGGCTGGCTCTCACTGACTCTCACAAACGTGTCGCCGATGGACGGACAACCCTTCAGAAAAGCCAATTCCTTACCGGTGCAGCTTCGGCTTTGGTGGTTCTCCTGCTGCCCCGCCAGAGAGGCGTGGTGATCCGGAGATACCCAGCACGGCTTCAACCTGGCTGTGTCGGTCTTCAATTGGAAGGTCTTTAACTTACCAAAAAACCAGCAACATAAATACTTCCCCCATCTTCCAGCTTCAAGTGATTTTTTTCAGGCCGACTCAAGGCTGAAGGCTGGCCAGAGAGGTCGGGGAAGGTCCGTGCCCTGGCACCTGCATTTGACGGGATGGGGGTGTAGAACAGTTTCTGTGTTTGTCTGCAAATAACAGAAAAGAAGATGTAGGTGTGAACTCTGGGAGGAGGTGCTGTACAAATGGCTTCTGGCGATGGCTTAGCATGAGGATGGTCGCACGGCTGGCGAGAGGGCTGCCAGCCACAGCACCGGGGCGTTCGCTGCTGCACTGGATTTTGGCCGAAACCGCTCATCGTCCTCTGAAGGCGATGGCTGAGCGTGTGCCCCCGCGGCTCCCCCAGGCAGCGCGGGGCAGCGGGTGCCGAG
>NW_009200106.1:11350-12654 GCF_000690835.1 Fulmarus glacialis | reverse complement strand
CTGCTGCTTGGAGCTGCCCATTCATGGTGCCCTTTTGTTTTTTGGCCTTGTTTGTTTAAGTAGGAGCAAGAACTATCGCTCGCTGTCCCCGGGGAGATGCTTATGTGGAGAGGGCTCCTGGCGTAACTCGGGGCATCTCGCTTTCGGTGCCCTCGGTCGGTGCAAGTCTGACCAGGTTGTGAGGGGTCCCAAGGCAGCCTGGGGGGTGGCAGGGATGAGCCGGGGGCAATGGGCTCCCATGGCCCTTTTTGCAGTAGTTCATCTCACAGCCTCAGAGTCCAACAAAACAAAAAATAATCTCTTGGACAGCATCATCATAAACTTTTCCTCTTTATTATTCCATTTCGGTGGCAGACAGGCTGCTCTTCTGCTCTCTGTTTGTTAAATACTAATTAATTATTAAATTATCCATTAACTATTAATAGCTGATTTCATGAGTGTTAACGACAGCCATGTGCAAAGAGATCTGTGTCTATGGCAAACCTCCTAAACCTCGGGGAATAAATCCTCAATAATCAATATGGCATCCACTCCATTTGCGATTCTTGTCTCATTCGCTCTGCATTTAGCATGCACTTAAGTGTATTTCATACAAATGTAAAAGCAAATTTTACCGCTGGTAGAAATTACCAGCTTGCAGCGATAATGGCAGAGCCCTTTGCTTATCTCCAGCACTGGAGGGGCTCGCTGATGCACGTTCTGCCTCCACAAAGGACCCGCAGAAGTTACCCTGAGCTGTGAGCTTTCCGCACATCCCGAATCCCCTCTGGACCATGGGCTGCTCCTGGTCTGGGGACGCTTTCGCAGGAAAGCCAGAGCTCGGCAGCACTGATTTCAGAGCATCGGTCTGATAGCAGCAGCCTTCAGTGCAAACCACCCGGGACAGCACTAAACCACTGGCTTTTGGGCAAAAAAGTCTTCGCAGAGTATTTGTAGCCCCCCGAGGCAGGCGGCTCCCGGTTCGCCAGCATGTGAAGTGCTACCAACTTAATTACAAGCAAAGCCTAATGAGAAACACATTGAGGTTGGAAACAGGGAGAAGGGGGCGATGGGCCAGGAGGGGTGGAAGGGGAATGGGCCAACGGCCATGCTGCAGCAGATCTGCACGGAGGCGGCTGTCCTGGCGGCTCTTGCTCCTGCTCTCGGCTGTGGATGCACACAGGGGCCAGTTCCAGCCCTTGGTTCCTGCAAACGCCCCAGGGCCAGGTGTCGATGCTGCCAAGCCGCCCCCCAGCTTCCTCACCCATCCTCTTCCTCCCGGGAGGAGGGAGCCCACCCCCCCAACGACCCCAAAGCACACGCCG
>NW_009200106.1:10606-10821 GCF_000690835.1 Fulmarus glacialis | reverse complement strand
CCACCGGGGATGCTCACCGGGAAGGCTCGCTGGGGATGCTCACCGGGGAGCCGCTTCGGAGGCAGGGCGGAAGGGCAGGGGGGTCCCGCACCCTCCCAGGGGACGGGCGAGCGAGGGGAGGGGACGCGGGTGCCAGCGGGAGCAGGAAAGAGAGCGGAAAGGGAGACACGGCTGAGGGGCTGGGGCGGGGGCCCCCCGGGGCCGGAAAAAAAACG
>NW_009200106.1:10320-10524 GCF_000690835.1 Fulmarus glacialis | reverse complement strand
TTGAAGCCGACGGCCTTGCCCCAGGGAAGAGTTTTGGCCCGGGGAGCATTATTTTGACTGGTGCATTTGCACAGTCCCCAAAAAGCAGCGCTGCTTTTCAAGCCGCCCTGTGAGGAGAACCATTGCTGCTCGAGAGAGAAAGAGGCTTGGATTATTTTCTCATGTCAATTAACAGTGCTTTCCCAAGGAAACCCGGGCTCCCCT
>NW_009200106.1:9929-10235 GCF_000690835.1 Fulmarus glacialis | reverse complement strand
GAGCACGGGACCCCGGCCAGGCTGCTCCCCCCGAAGAGCTGGAGTTGGAGAAATCAAGGCTCTTTGGCTAGCAAGCTGCTGGGCTGAAGCCAGCAAATAAAATAGTCATAACGAGGCCTTTTGAGATAAGTTTGGAGGTTTGAGTTGCTTTTTTCTATATTATTTTTTCTGTTAGAGAAACCGCTTCACCCAGAGGAAGCAGCAGCAGATTCAGCAGCAGCATCACCGCGGGGGTCACCACAAAGTGCATTTTCTCCCCTGGAGCTGCCCGCTCTCCTAGTGAGGTGCGTGCCAGGCTGGTGTGCC
>NW_009200106.1:8055-9786 GCF_000690835.1 Fulmarus glacialis | reverse complement strand
CCCTGCCAGCAGCCTCCCGCACTGCCGTTCGCATGCGGGGACGTGTCAAATGCCACCGGCGTGGCATGGCAAATGCTTTACAGGGAGCAGAGAGCAAGGGTGAACCCTTCACATCAGGGCACCTGAGCTGCCGTGGGCTGGTTGATAACGGGAGGGATGCGAGCCAAGGAAAATGAGGAGGTTGAAGGTGTGGGGTGCGTCAGGGCTGGGAGAGGGCGGTCGGTTTAGTGCATTGACATGAAGCCCTGCAATTTTTAGTCTTCCCTCTAAATGCTCCTCGCTTCTTCACACCTGTAAAGACTCTGTGTCCTGGCAGAAGCACGAACCTCTTGCCCTGCTCGGCTTAACAAAGCCGGGTTTGCATGTCCTCACGACGTGCCGGGACCGTGGGGCGAGGAGGAGCGCGGGTGCTGTTTGAACTCTGCAGCCCCCTGTTCAGGCGTGGCTTCAGGCGTGGGTTCAGGCGTGGGTTCAGGCGTGGATTCCAGTGGGGGTTACGTCCTGCCCCAGCTCCAGCTGTTTTCCCAGAGCAATCTGGGAGCCCTCCAGTGGCCGGCCGAACATGGAGAGCCACTCTGCTGGGCTGGATGCACCCAGGCTGGGGAAATTCCCAGGGGCTTCCCCAGGGATGCACCGAAATCCCTCAGGGGTGGTGATTTCTGAAATAGTCCCCTCCCGGAGGCTGTGGGGTTTGCAGAGCCTTGCCGTACAAGCAAGGTTCGCAGAGCCGTACAAGCTGCCCATAAGGAGAGCATTTTTCCATTCTCAGTGATTTGGGACCATCGATCGATGTCGGGAAGACGCTTTTCGAGAGGGAAGCAGGTGCCCATGGTGCAGAGGCTGGCCGCAGGCAGGGATCTCTAGTCCCCTTCGGCTTTTTGGGAAGGAAAGCAGGATGTTTTCCATGTCCACTGTCCCGGAGAGCCAGGGTTCCTACACCAAAAGAGCAACTGCCCCAGCTGTACCCCCCTCACCGGCTCTTCATGTTTCAAAGGCTCTCCCGCTCCCATCGCTCTCCCCAGCTGCTTCCCGAACACCCCTCTCCTTTGGGGTGGGCTGGGATAGCGCTGCCTGCGAAGCTGCCAAACAGCAGGAACAGATGAGGTTGCCCCGGAGAGTGGCTCAGAAGAAGCGGGATGAGCCCCCCCACGCCTCACACACCCCCCCCGGCCACGCGGGAGGAAGCCGAGAGGGTCCAGCGCGCCGGAGCCCCGGCCACGCGGGAGGAAGCAGAGATGCTCCAGAGCGCCGGAGATCAGAGGGCCACGGGAGGGCTGCAAACCCACCCACGTCGCCGGGACCGCCGCAGCTGACGCCCATCCTCCGGGTGAGCCTGGGTGGGGAGTGGACCCCCCCGGCAGCAAATAAAGCCCTTGGGGAGAGGTGTGAAATCCTCCCACCCTTCCCTCTCCTCCACCCTTCCCTCCGAGGCTGCGCCCGCACCGTCTCGCGAGAAGAGGCGGTTCCCGGGGGTTTGCAGGAGGATCTGGGCAGGGGCTGAGCTGGGACCCCTCTGTCACCCGGGGACTTGCGTGGGCTTGTCTTAGCGGGGAGTGAGCCTCGGTCAGCAGAAGGCTGTTCTGACTCCTCCTGTCTCCCCTCCGTGTGAAATACGGCACCGGGACAAGAAGAAAGGCATCATGGCCAGCAGCAGAAATCCCCATTGAAAGATGACCCGGGGTAGGGTTTCAGACCAAACGGAGCGACAGATCAGCTCAATTCGGACCCCCC
>NW_009200106.1:7562-7948 GCF_000690835.1 Fulmarus glacialis | reverse complement strand
CGGCTGGGGGGGCGGCAGTGCTTGGGACCCTCCTGCCCGCCTCTGCTCGAGGCTCGCCGAGCTCCGCGACCTATTTGGATCAGGCTGCACGGCTCCGCAGCATCCTCGCCGGACAAGCCGTGCTTGCTGGGATGAGCAGTGCTGTGCAGGCGGCCGGGAGCTCACCCAGCCCAGGAGAGGGGCTGCTGAGCTGGGATGAGGGGGGGAAACCTGTACACACCAGGAAAGGGGAAAGCGCAGGGTTTGACGCCGTGCATGGCCATCCCTTTTGAAGCACGGGCAAACCCCTCTCCCTCCGCGGGCAGGATGCCCGTGGCCGGGCAGAGGTGATGGCAGAACAGCCCTTCTCCTCCCCCACCCGCAGGCACCAAAAAATCAGGGGCGCT
>NW_009200106.1:7071-7465 GCF_000690835.1 Fulmarus glacialis | reverse complement strand
CCAGGCGATGGGAGCCATTAAAGAGAAAGCCTCTAAATAAAATTTATGTCTGTCTCTCCTCACCCCTCTCTCCTGAAACAAATTATGCTATCGTTCTGCCCCGTTCAGGGAGACCCACTCGGGTTCGGCCCCCCCGGGGTCTGCTGGCCCCCGGGACGTCCCAGCCCTCTGCTAGCGCGACGGGGGCAAGCAGTATGAAAAATAGCCAGGCTTTCCTGGCGGCCCCCTAATTCATCTCCCTGTGAGTCCGTCGGAAGGGATCCCGCAGCACCTGGGCTGCTGCCCCTCTCCCCCTCCCAGCCGCCCCGCTTGGCAGCCGCCCCGCTTGCTTGAAGGGGGGAGCGAGGCGGGGGGCAAAGCGACCCCCCCCCTCACCACTGCTTAACCCGAGGGT
>NW_009200106.1:0-7013 GCF_000690835.1 Fulmarus glacialis | reverse complement strand
GAGCCGAGCAGGAGGAGCGGGTGCCTGGCCGGAGCGTGGCCGCGCTCGGGGAGGACCTGGGCATTGGGGACACCCCTCCTCGTGCTGCAAGGTGGCCGTCTGGCAGGTGTAAAGGGCTTTTGCTCTGTAGGGACATGTCTGTGTGTGTGGATGGGGAGGCGGGGTGGTCCCCCTCCCTTCTTTTTTCTTTTTTTTTTTTTTTTTTTTTTTTAATAACGCGCACTTCTGTTTCCATTCAGAGGTTTTATGGGGATTTGCTCTGCCTCCTAGGCGAGGCCTGAGTTTCCAGTTTGCTTCGGGACACAGCTCCAAGGGATGCTGCTCTTGGCTTTTGATGAGCAGCCTGGAGATAAGGGGTGAGACCAGGAGGCCAACCGCCTGCTTAAAAGGAAGGGCTGGACTGCAAGCGGTCAATCTGGACAGCACGTTTTTGCTGTAAGACGGATGTTTGGGAAAGAAGGCAGGTCCTCACAACCTCCTCCTCTCCCACCAGCCTTTACAGCAACTTTGCAAGGCTTTAGGGGTTGGTCAAAAGACCAAATTTTCTGCCACCCAAAGTCTCCCTGCCTCACTAAGCTCTTCCCAGGGCCAAGAGCCTTGCGGCCCCATGGAAGGTTATGGATCTTCAGGTAGTGTGTGACCCGGAGAAGCCTCTCCCTCCTCAGCTTGGCTGGAAAACGATGCCTGGGCTGGCCCTGCAGCCCCTGCCCCGGGTGGCACGGGTGCAGCCAGACCCTCCCCATTTCTGCCACCCAAAGTCTCCCTGCCTCACTAAGCTCTTCCCAGGGCCAAGAGCCTTGCGGCCCCATGGAAGGTTATGGATCTTCAGGTAGTGTGTGACCCGGAGAAGCCTCTCCCTCCTCAGCTTGGCTGGAAAACGATGCCTGGGCTGGCCCTGCAGCCCCTGCCCCGGGTGGCACGGGTGCAGCCAGACCCTCCCCAGCCCTCTCCTGCGAATGCCAGCCCCATCCCAGCACCCACACGGCGAGGGTCCGGCCAGCGCTCACGGCTGCACCTACTTCCAGACGATGGAAATCTTCCAGGGGGTGACGCACTGGTGGCAGCTTTCCCTGTGCACCCGGGAGACTCCAGCTCCAGCCTTTCCAGTCCCCGGCACAGGGAATGGCTCCTCTCTGAGGGCTCCACAGGTCACAACCAACTCCTGAAATTCAACCTTGGAGTCTAATAGGAAGCCAGTGCCAACGGGGATGGAGACACCACGTCTTCGGTGCAGGGCAGCTTGCTGCACCCCAAGGAGTTTCCAAATTTCTGTAGCACATGATCCCAAGGCAGGCGTCCAGAGGCAAGGCAGGGCAGAGGGGTGGCTGTCGGGAAGCGATGGCCAAAGGAAGGAGGTCTTGCAAGCCCACGGCTGGGGGGGACGATGAAGCAGCTCCCTCCGGAGCAGCCGGCTCCGAGCGCAGCCATCAGGGCTGCCCTCCCCGGGACATCCCGGGAGGGTGTCCCACAGCTGCACACATCAACACAGGCTTAGGTAAGCTGGGGAACACATAGCAGCCATGTGCAACACTGGGTGCTTTTGAGCAATTTACAGTCATCCCCCCCAGATTAGCATCGAGGACTTGAAATAAATCACCAACAACTGCAGTGATGCCAGAGCTCCATGACTGGCCTGATGGGTGACAGGGGAAGCAGCGTGTTACCTGCCCCAGCACAGGGGCTAACCCGGGAGGGACCCTCTGCTCCGCAGGTCACGTGTGCAGGGGCTGTAGGGATTTTGGGGGGAGAAAATGCAATGAGCGGGCAGGCAGTGAGTGCTTGCCAGCGGGATGCCCAACAGGCAGCAGGGCTGCGCCTTGTCCGCGGGGGTCTGGAGCCCACCCAGCTCTCAGCCTGTGCCATGCTCTCCTCTTCCCTGCGCAGCCTCCTCTGGCAGCCAAGCCCCCGCTCCCGGTGCTTGACTGGCAGCCAGAGGTGATTTCCCAGGACAGAAGATTTAAGTGAGTTTAGCAGCCGATGGAGGCAGGCATTGGCGTGCTCGCTTGGCACTGGCAGCCCGACGCGCGGCGAGATGTCGGCAGGCAAAGGTCAGGAACAAGCAGGTGACAGGTTCTGTCAAACACAGCCGAGCCTCCTGCCTGCGCGCCGGCTGCCAGATACCACGGTGATGGGCAGAGCCGAGGCAGCAACAAGTGTTGTAAAGGCCAGGAAAGATTTTGGAGGAGGTTTTAGTGCCTGGATGAAAACCAGCTGTGAGTTTTGCTCCTGGGCTGACACAGGCACTACCGTGGCTGCTCAGCCTGTGCTGGGAGAAGGGAGGAGAGATGGGAGGTGCAGGGGCTCCGGCAGCCGCGCGGGCTCCGGGTGAGGCTGGAGATGGTCCCGGGACAACTCGCAGCGTAGAGCTGGTCTTCGGCAGTCGGACTCGCTCCCCTGGTCAACAGGTTTCATCAGCAGTGGCTCCCACTGCCTCCAGCTTGCCCAGCTGGCTGACCTGCCGGGACTGGTGCAAGCATGGAAATCATCCCCTTGACTCCTCGGGAGGGGACCAGAGCGCTATGGGACAACTCATCAGGCTGGGTCCCTCCTTAATTGCGGGCCTCCTGCTCCCTGCTGCTGCTTTGCCCGCAGACTCCCTCCGAGCCTGAACCATACCGCTCCTGACACCAAAGTGGAGCTGACAGGGCAACTCGACAGACACAATAACAGCAGCCAGAGCAATCACTGGCTCCTGAGGCGGAGTTTATAATGCGAGGAAACCCCTTTTGAACAGAAGCTCCTTTGCTTGGGCTTGAACTCCTGCCTGTAAGCCAGCATATGGAGCCCAGCCAGCGGAGCTGCCTGCTTGCTCTGCCCGCAAAGCCGGTCTCCAGGCCCTTACCCTGAGCAGGAGGAGTGAGAAATGGAGCTGACAGGAGCTCCTGCAGCACCGGGAGCTCAGCAGCCCCCCTCAGACTGCGGTGCCATGCCAGAAAGCCCCTCTCTCCCCTTGTCAGTCAATGCCTTGCCTCTCTGAAGCCAGCTCCAACTTCTCTCGGCATCTGCTCCTGCCCGTAGTCCTCAGCCTCTTCCTTCCCTCACTTCCTACCCCGACACTCACGCGGTTTGTTTTTCTCAGCCTGCAAGATCTTTGGGGCAGGGAATGAGCCTCCCTCCAGGTTTCATAAACCAACCCCGTGGTGCGAGGGGGTTTGAGCTGTAATGAATCACAGCGTGGGTCTGGCTGGGCTCGGCCGCCCCTGAACATTGCATCTCTGCCGGGTGCTCCGCTGGCAGCGCACACAGCGGAGAACGGGCTCGCTTTCTCCCACAACAAGCCGAATCCCACTAGGCAGCAGGGGTAGGATGACAAATTGTTCTGACTAATAGTCTAAACAATGTGAAACAATGGAAGTCAGGGAGCAGCGTATAAAATATGCAGCACGCAGGGGGCTTGGCTATTTTATTTGATTATCAGATGGATATTCCAGTGGCCGGGATCCATCAGGAATAGAACAACACATGTCAAACTCAATAAGGGTTCGTGAGGGGCGGTGGGGGGGCTCGAGAAGCTCCTTCTCTGAGGTGCAGCTGGGAAGCCTAATTTTGAGGCAACTGCTTGTGAAAATGAGACAGGTCTCCCTGCCCAACACACAGGAGCATCCATCGCATCTTCTCCAGGAGATGCAGGGGCAAAAGTGCCTGACCCTGACCCAGGCCCACCGAAGCAGGGCAGGAACGCGGGGCGGACGGGAAGAGGCGTGGGAAGACTGCCCGGCTGATGTGGTTGAGCAGACGGGGGAGGCTTTCTGTCTTCTGTTTGAAATTCCTTTGCGTTCAGAGTCATTTTGAAAGTCAAAAGCTGTTAGATTCCCCAGGACGCCCAGGGAGGGATATTGACTGAGTTTGCTCTGACGATATTTCCCTGCACAGCTGTTTGTGCCATCAGCAGTAGGGTTTCTCTTTAAAAACAAGATATTTTATCCATTAAAAAGAAATCCATAAATGATGAATATGTATTCAGTCTAAGACTGAGTGATGAAATCCTCTCAAAGGTGCAAAGATCCAGCTATCTGTCTGTCTGCTAGCCCTGCGAGGGACCGGTGGAGAAGCTCCTCAGCTCTTTGAAAGCCCTGGGGTGGGTAACGCTGTGCAGGGCTCTCTGGCCAGGAAGTTTTCTCTCCGGAGACTCCTTGTTCTTCCCGTGTCTGAGCAGTGCTGTGAGGACAACCCCTCAGAAGTTGTTTCAAGACTGTTTCAGCTGGAACAGAAAATGTAGGATCGGTGGAAGGCGGGGGGGAAAGCTGTTAGTGGGGAGGAGGGAGAACCTCTGCAAGGGGCCCCGCTCCCCTCCCTGCCCACGCCGGAGCAGATCACTGCAAGGGCTACCCCATCTCTGTGTTTTTCTGGGTAAATCCGGGGCTGCCTGGGGGACGCTGACCCAGGATTTCTGATGACCTGTAGCCTGCCCAAAGAGTGGGACACCAGGGTTGTCTACACCCGAGCCGGTGCCGGCAGCCCGCAGGGGCAGGGCAAGTCTGCTCCCAGCATGCCGGGGCTCTGCGTGTCTCCAGGTCGGCAGCACCTGAAGGACACAGGTCTGATGCTGTGCACAGACACAGGGGCTCTTTTCTGATGCCCATCACTTCTCCATCTCAGCATTTCCTGGAGACTGTTCATGGGATCTAATAACTTTCCCATCCAAAATGGTGCTGTTTTATTCCCATTGCCATAACACAGCTTCTAAAAGTCTGATACTTACTCTGCGGGATAAATGCAACTGATTTGAACCTTGTATGCACGATTGGCATGCAGCACCTCCTTCCTTCTTTTACGCTTCTCAGGTTCTCATTTATTTTTGCATTAGGTCATTTATTTTATATGGAAAGACATGTCCTGGAGCTGGCAGAAATGCTCACAGTACTCTGCATGCCCTGCTGTGCCAGAACCGATGGTAGCAAGGGCAACCAAAGTGATCCGGTTTGACCAGCACCCCCTCCTGCTTCCACCTCCTAAGAGACAGATTAAATGCGAGCACCACATCTCTCCTGGATCCTCCTCCCGCCAGAGTGTTGTGGCTCGGATCGGCACCCCTGGTCATTCAGGTCGGGCAGGAAGACTATGCCATGTGGCAGGTAAATACCTGCTAGCTGTCACCCCAGGTGCAGTCCCATTTCCAGGCAGCTTCTGCACCTGCAATACCTGTATACCTGCCCCGGCCGACGGCATCTGCTGCCAGTGCCCGTGGCCACGGGAAGATGCGATCACGAGCATCGGAGCCAGCTGCATCGCTGGGAGCAGGGGATCTGAGCTGTGGCTGAGAGGGTCCTGCGTGGGAGACCCTTCTGGAGCACCTTTCCCCCCTCTCGAGCTTATAGTCCTTCCTACATAGACAACTTGGCCTTTTTTCTTTGCTTCTCAGTCCTGCAAGTGTCTCCACAGCCAGGGCAAGAGGATGAACAAGGGGAACTTGGAGAGAAGCAGGCAGAGAGGGCAGCAAGCCAAATCACTGAGGCAGGAGGGAAATTTCTCAGCTGAAATTCGGAACAACGGCTCAAAGTTTGTCACTGTCTGCACCTGATGCAAATCCATTTGCCAGGGGATGTTGGGAGCAAAGAGCAGAACGCTCCTGATTTCACAGGTTTATGTCATGAACTGGAAGACCCCAGATAGAGAGAGATTGGAGGAAAAATAAAAAGGAGAAAAAACAACCAAAACAAAATGATGCAAACATCGACAGTCTTGGAAGGGGAGCACGCCCCTGGAAGGGCGGGAGGCAGGCAGCATGGCCCAGCCAAAATGCTTTAAAAGCCTCCCTTTTATATGGCATTTGTTCTTCAAAGACATTAGGGCTTGTAAAAAATCCCTGCCATTTACCTCTGCCTCTGACATGTTAATGGTTGTATTTTTGAATCATTAAAAATTGAAATGCGTAACACTTTCAGCAGCTGCCAAACCTCTCCACAGCCCAGCTCTCCCCCTTCTGCTCTCCTCCGTCAGCCTTCTTCCCTCTCCATTTTCTGCCTGCACTCTCTCCTCTGATGTTCCCCCTTCAACCCTCCTCTTTCTCCTGCCCCTGCCTCCCTCCTTCGCTTCCCCGGTCTTCTCCCTGCTCTGCAGTTTACCCCCAGCCTCCCTCCCCATCATTCCGCTGCTGGAGTCTCAATGCGCGGGAAGCACTCGATAATCTGCAGCTTTAATATTCTCACCTTGCCATTCTCCTATTCAGTGGGACTTGGAAAATTAGAAAATGTATTTATCTAGGTACACTGGAGAGCAAGAGAAACAAAGAAACCAGCAGGGCTTTTCTAACGAGGAATGACTAATTTGACCCAGGAGAGCCTGTCCTCTTCCAAGCACTCAATTTTCCCCAGGTTTTGCATCCAAAGATAACATTGGCAGTGCCAGTGGCGGCGGCCAGCCCACAGCTACCGCGGGGGCCGTGCTCCCTGCAGGGGCTGCTGCCAGTGGCAGAGAATGGCAGTGTTTGCTTTACCTGCTCTCTCAGATGTGACATAACCTGCTGCAGCCAGAGCAAGCAGCGCAGAGCCAACAGATGCAAGGATTTGGAGAAGCTGCTGTTTGCTGACGGCCCTGCTCGGGGCTCCTGAGGACTGAGAAGTCCAGGTCCCAAAGCGCAGCCTTCCCGGACTGGAACGGGGCCGGGCTCCCTGCAGCCTTCCCGCAGCTTCAAGCAGCTTCTGACAGCTCGTGGACTGGAAAGGAAACACCTACGGGTTGCCTCAGGTCTGTGCCCATGACAAACGCCTCAGCACAGCCTCTGCAAGTGCTCTCAGCAATCATTACATGCTGTGGGCGCAGACAGCGCTTGGCTGGGGTTGGAAGCCTTGGGAGATGCATCTTGGCCAGATCTTAGTCACAGCGGGCTTCTACGACAGCCCCAAGAGGGTGGTGAGAAGAAGAGCGCTGTGGCCTTGCACCCCTGTGCAGTGGAAGGTCCTTACCATGCTGCAGTGTCACCGGAGCCTTGGGCTCAGAGGGGTGTGGGATCATCCTCAAGTTCTCGGGGAGGGGGGTCCCTGGGGGGGCGGTGGCTGGAAAGCACGCTTCTG
>NW_009200105.1:0-5665 GCF_000690835.1 Fulmarus glacialis | reverse complement strand
CCCGCTCCGCCGCTCCGTAACCCGGGGCTGGGCGTGTGACCGCTCCGTGCAGTTGAGGTTTGTCCGCGCAGGGTGGCTGGGGACATTTTACCAGGGGTATATTGCTAATTGGTCTAGAAACGAGGATGTGGCAGGGTACGGCTTTGGTTGCTGGGATGACTGCTCTGTCCCCAGTCTCTCGTTCTCACTCGAGCCGGGAATAGGAATCTCCTCTCCTCGCTGACTGCAGACCCTCTCTGATGCAGAGCTTCACTCCTCTAGAGTAGAAAGCCTCTAGAAAGCCCACAAGAGATTGACAGTTTATTATAGTTTTTAGGTAGCTGGGTTGCAAAGCCAAAGAAAGCCTGCTAGGAAAGGAGTGACCATTTCAAAGCTAAAAATAAAAAGAGCAGCATGACTGAATTTGCACTCTTAACCTTTCTCTTCTGTTGGAAAGAAAGGATCAGTCTCTCGAGCTTATCTCCTTCCCCCCTGCACAGTGCTCCATTAGGCAAAGCATTTCAGTATTCATCTTTCCTTGCAAGTAACATTCTTTTTCTGCTCAGTGGACCAGAAACTTTCCTGCTGGCTACTGCATAAAAGACACTGGAACTTGCACTTGGGTGCAAGATTTTTTTCTAAGTCTGAGGCTAAATTTATGTATCTCAGAGTCCAGTTTGTAAGACAAAGATTTTACAAAACTTGATATGCCTAGAAGTGCTTTCAAAACTCTTTAACACAATGCAAACATTCTCCCTCGGTGCTGTTCATGCCAACTGCAGTTGCTGGGCGGGTTGCTCTGTGGTGAAGTACATGCGTGTGCAGTGAAGTACACGCGATGTTCAGAAGTTTGCTGTAATCCAGCTGGTGGGGGGACCAGCGCAGGGAAGATGTGCTGTCACAGGCTTGGGGGTGGGCTTGCACAGCCTTCCAGAGCCATGCAACAGGCACTGCTGCTGAAGGGTAAGTGCAAATGACCGTAAACCCACATTGCCAGCTGGTATGTGACGGCAGGTAATATTTCATTTAATCACACGGTTATAACGACACGAGCTCCAGTCCAGCGCTCTGTGGAGCCCGTGCTGGTAAAGCTTTTTGCTGCAGTAGAGGATCAGGTTGGGGAAGGTCTGCACCAGTGACCATCGTGCCTGTGGTGCAGGCACACCCCTCTAACACAGGCAAAAGTAAACAGGTTGGGTGAAGAATGAGGAACATGTCATTTTTTTTGAAAGAGCTTTTTCAGTCATTCCACATGTTAACCTAATGGGGCATTTAAGAGAAATATTTAAAGAATCATTATTCTTCTATGTAGGGGGATACATGTCATGTCTCTGCTCTGGAGACCAGTGGTGCCAACATTTTTTTTTTGCTCCAACTCATAGTTTTGGGACACTTGAAATGGGCAATACTGGATTATGCATGTCCTCTCAGCTTTAGCCTGTTGGATATCTGGCCTGCAATATGGGCAGCAGCAGATCAAAGGTTTTGTTTTTTTTTCTTCTCAAAGTCATAGCGAATATTAAACTGTTTCAAAACATCTGCCTGGTTTATAGGTTAAATAAATGCTTCCTATTCATATACTCTAATTTCAATGGAAATAGAGCATTTTAAAATACCTCTTCTAAAACCTTGTATCTGATAGAAACAGACAGCTGCACAGGGATCACACACTCAGGGGAGAATGGCTTCAAACATGAACACCAGCCAACAGCAACCAACGGTGCTCACGGAAGGAGCTTTTCAATAGGATTCGTAATTCATGTTGAGGTAGTTTAAACAGCTCTGAAATCCTGACCAGCTCTCAGAGGGAAAAATGACTGCAATTTTCTCTCTTCCCCCAGACTCTGCATATGAGGCCAGTGCGCGGTGGGCAGCAGGCACTACAGCTCTGTGTCTGGGCTCATATTCCAAGTTTTGGGAAAACAGGGGGATGCTGGGGATGCAGCGTAATCTTGCCCGTGATCTCTGGCCCCTGCAGCTTCTCCCCGGAGCTCAGGCCTTTGCATTTTGGGTGCATTGTGTTATGAACTGGGGGAGATGTCACCCACGCGTGGTTCCCCATCACACCAGGCGGAGAGCCAGGGGGGAGCTCAGTCCTCGGGAGCTGCTGGGAAAACCCACTCTTGGTTCCATGATCTGCAATTTGCCTGAGCAATTCCTTCCTTCTCAAATGATTTCAGTGTGAGAAGAACGAACTGATATTTTTCTCCATGGTCAGTCAGCAGTCGTTTATCTGGCACCCTGACATTTTCTGGAGGCTTCCTGTTCTCTGGCAGGGCAATAAACATTATTAGCACAGACAGCAAGGAGGCGAGGTCCTAGGGAGTATAGGCAGAGCTTTATGGTACGTTTACAAAAGGCGGCCAAAAAGATGACATCAGTATGTACAGAAATGCAGCCGCTGCGTCGATGCTGCATGTGGCTGGGGGTTATTGTCCTCTGAAAAAAAGGGTGAAAACCTGCTATGATGTACAGCAGGGATAATTTGGGAAAAAAATCTTCCTTTGTGATTTTTGAAGTACATCTTTCTTATCATACCATTTGTAGTTAATGGGTATTCTGGGCCTGTTGAAGGCAGTAGCGTTGTCCCAAGCTCTGCATGAGAAGGTCTGGAGGAGTTGGATCCACCAGGACTGGCTCATGCTTCGTGTCTGCTGGCATGTTTCTAGCCTTGCTCCCTCCTGCGATGCTTTCCTCCTCCTCTCGAGACTGTATGTCTCGGCAGTGCCATTTCCCCACCTGATCCTTATCTCACTCTTGGCTGCTGGACTTGCAGGACACGAGGGCGCGTTCCTGCTTCACAGCCGAACAACGTATCTCCAGGACTGAGCCGCAGGAACGGGCTTCCTGAAGAGCTCGGCGTTTGAAACGGCAGCCTGTGCTTGGTAACACAACCTGGCTGTGATTACTGAAAATGTTACTCTACCTCAGGGCTGGAGCAGCTAAAAGAGGCTTTAAAAATCACAAATGAAAATAAAAATACAAGAGGAGAGAGAAGTTCATCCTGGAAAAAGGAAGACATGGTGTTCAGCAATGCTTATCACATACTCGAGCACATATTGACAGTTGACCCTTAGGAAGGGATTCAGGGAACCAAACTGACCAAGCTCATTTCAGTTATTGATGAGAATTATAATCCAAGAGCAGGCATCAGTGTTACAGCTGGCTGGGATGGAGCCAGCTCGCCAGGCACCTGCATTTATTGCGTGCTCATTTACAGCCCAGAGAGCTTTCTCCTTACCACGCCAGATTGCATGCGTTTTCTTTTATGTTATCCTAACCCTGGGGGGGGTTGCTGGAAATGCCGATCATTATGGGTGGTTACCCCGTGGGTCCTGTATCCTGCATGTTTTAGGGGTGCCTCCAGCATGGCAGCCTGCGGTGACCCAGGGTGCTCCCCTGCACCCCTGTGACCCTCTGTTGGGTGGCCGGTCCCCACAGCCCTGCTCCCACTGCCCGCCCTGCCCGTAGCATCCTCTTGCTGGGGGGGATTGGCCAAGATCCATCATTTTGAGCTGAGATGGGAGTCAGCGCTGTGAATTCACACACAGGAGGGTTTATGCCTGTGCCCGCACTTTGCAGGTTGAGGACACAACCTCAGAGCCAACAAGTGCCTTAGCTGGGCATGAGGAGCCACCTGAGCCCTGACATAGCCCGAATTCAGTCCTTTTCCAGTCTGCCCAGCTCTGAGGATCGCAGCCTCTGTCCTTAAATAAGCCGGGGGATGAGGAGAGAGCTGCCCGCAGTGCTGCAGCCTGCCCGATGCCAAGGGATCAGCAGGACAGCAGGGAGGAGCCCATGGGATCTGCCTTGGTTTCCATTAGCTTGGTTTGCTGCACTGCAATTTTTAATTACATTGTTTGTAAAAGGAGAGTTTATAAATGCTTGTCACCAGGAGAACAAAGTTACATAATTAAACAATTTACCAGAGAGTCTGTGGCTTCACTACAATTCTCTGGGTGATTCAATATTCCAATAAAAATACTGAGTGATACCATAAATATTGTAAATGGCTCTAGATGGTGTCCAAGGGCTATGTCAACTGTTTATTGCATTCAAAGAGAAAAGAATAAGTGAAATCACAGGGAAGATAAAATTTAAATAAATAAAATAATGGGGAAAATAAAGCAAAAATATTTTCTTTTGTATTTTGAACTCTGGAGGATGTTTTTGGCCAGCATGAGAGAAGACTATTATATTTACCAGAATAATGAATGGAGGGCATCTGTGTGCACTTGCTCATAGGTTATGTATGTATGTCTGTGGAGGCTGTGCACAGATGCTTAGATAAAATTTGCCCACAACACAGGGAAAACCTCTTTGTTTATGTGATTGTTTGTGGCATTTGCAAATTCCAGCCATGGAGCCCAGGAATGCATCTGTTTCCCTGGCCAAGCTGTCGGGCTCCTGCAGCCCTGCCATGGCGAGGGCAGCCGAAGGAGGATGCCACGAGCAGGCAGAGTTGCGGGATAGATTACCCGTATCACTGACAACTTGAGAAGGTTGTTTAAAAGTTGTTATTGAAGCAAGATAAATATTTGCCAGGCATGATCCCACCATGCAATGACAAGTAAGCTGTATGGAATGTGTTAATAAAATATAAATGTTCTGAAAAGGAAACAAATATTGTGGATGGGAAAACAAGGACAAAATGGACTTGTGGCACCTCCAAAGGCAACAATTGAAAACATATTTATATGGATTGGGCTAATCCCCTTCTATCTTCTGAGGAACATGAATTGCAGTATGTGCAGATCACCCAGTAGAGTAGTGGGTTTTCAGTGTGCCATAAAAACCCAAATACTGCTCCCAGGATAATGAGGTCTGTCCATCTTCTACTAAGGCGGAGATGTGGGGCTTGGCTGCTGGGGGAAGGGGGAGTCACCCGACTCACCGCATGAGTGGCCTGTGCCAGCGCCCGGGGCAGAAGCTTTGGTGCTGCCCAGCGCGGGGACCCGAGGTCACAGCAGGCCCTGTTGCAGCCTGGCGATCCCCTGTAGCCTACAGGTAACCCCCTTCTCCTCCCCAGCCACAAACTGGGCAGCTGCAGTGGATCTGCATGGGCTCCAGCAAAGGCTTTTGGCCCGTGAAGCACACCAAGAGGCAGCGGTGGAGCCTTGGTGGTGATGTCCTGGTGGTGATACCTCGGTGGTGGAGTCCCCACGGTGATGCCCCAGCATTGGAAGATCCTGGTGGCAATGCCCTGGTGGTGGTGGCCCAGGGGTGATGCCCTGGCAGGCGGCTCTGCGGTGGTGCTGGGAGCACCCACAAGACCCCACTTGCCGCCTTTGGAAGGCGCACACCCAGAGCCTTGCTTGCAGGCCCTGGGACACTGCGGGTCTCGCTCTTGCACCAGCAGAAACACAGGAAAACGCCCCGGCTGGGGCTGGGGAAGGCTCAGGCACAAGTCCTACCATCCTGCAGCTACTCAGTATCCCCCAGCACAGGGCAGCAGGACTTAGGGGGGAAGCACAAAGAGGGTTTTTGGGAGAGGCAGCACCGGGCACAACCAGAACGTGGGGCACAGGGCGCGCTATAGCGAAGGCGCCGGGGAGCGGTACAGAAGGGAGGGGAGGTGGAGCTTGGGGAGTTCGTCGATTTCCGTCAACGGCTACCGAAGATTGCCGAAGCGGAGGCGCGACGCGCATGCGCTCTGTAGTGGCGGGGTTCTGTGATGGCGGCCACC
>NW_009200104.1:0-4366 GCF_000690835.1 Fulmarus glacialis | reverse complement strand
TAATAATTTTATTATTAATAAAATAAAAAGAATGTATTGCTGTATTAATGAGTAATAAAGGAAAAATTATACTTTTGTTTTCAGAAACGAACAAGCTATATATTGTTATGGAATACTGTGATGGTGGAGATTTAATGAAGCGGATAAATATGCAGCATGGAGTGCTGTTTGACGAGGACCAGGTGAAAGAAGTTATCTTTAGAGGAGAGGACATATTATGTAAAACACATGTTTAAATTATCTGGTACTAGCTACTGTTTCTTTTCTGACCTGTTAAAATAATTGAACATTTTAAAGAAACTTTGGTAATTTTAATGGGAGTTTGCTATTTACACTGCTTTAAGATCTTAAATTAATTCAGTAGCAGTATTCTGATGTCATTTTTATCCCCCCTCCCTCCCATTGCTCCTTCCATTATGGATGCACTTTTTATTAGTAGCATACCTACTAAGCCATAAAGACTTTCTTTTAAATGGTGCTTTAGCATTATGGGGGGATATATTATATATGAATTCTTCATTTGTTTATGCTGTTTGCATCATGGCATATCCTGCTTTATACTGAAAATCAAATCTCTCATTCATTTCATTTGGGTCAAGATTTCTCTGGTGCCATTTAAATTGTTAAACCAGTGCAGAGAAACAAGCCCAGACATCTGACTGCTTTTGGACCATGTTCAAATATATTTTGTTTTATAAATAGGTGAGTATGATAGGTATTGCAACTCACAGAAACAGAATTTCCCACTATTCCTAACTTGCTCCTTTATTTTTTTACTAACTCTTAGCTTTCTGAAGGAAATTTTCTCTTATATATTGGACTTAGTGTACTGAACTCTGAGGTTATTTAATCATGCATAGTCTGCCACTTTTTCAGGTACAATGAAAATTTACGTAGAAACTAGATAGATAGTATCCAACCTGTTAGTGGAAATATACTCTAAAGCATAAAAGTGGAAAAAAAGAGAAGTATTGTGACTTTTCTTTTTGCTTTAGTAGTAAAAGAGGAGCTCCTTAGTGTAGAAGTCAGTTGGAAGTGAATTACTGGTTCAGTAATATTGAATTTTAAGATTCTAGTGGGAGTCATACTAGCGGTAGAGAGAACATGAGAGAAAATAAAGAGAGGACAAAACCACAGATCATGAAAACACTAAAGAGAGAATCAACACACACAAACCCCTTGACAACGAGACAGAATAATACATATCCAAAGAAAGGCAAAAGAAGTACAGATAGAAGAATAGATTATAGAAGCTAAAGATACATCTGCCAATCATAAAAGGAAAGCAAATTGACTAATTTAACATAACATTGTTAAAATATCTTTATATTTTCAAATGTATGCCTAAGAAAGTCTCATTTGTGGCATCAGCCCTGTTCAGGAAATCATCTGCTTAATGTGAAGCATTTATTACTTGAATCAATTTTCCTAAATAGGGAAGCATATAAGCACATTGTACTTTTGTTTCTGAATTAAGTCCAAAGGCCCCTATTCAATAAAACACATGTATATTTGAAGTTAAATATATGTTTAAGAGCTGTACCGGATCAAGGATAAAGGATGAACCCGTGTGCTTCCTTATTATGCAAGTTTCTTCATAGCTCCCTCCCTTCACCACATTTCAGTCCTTCATCCTTTTTTTCTGTTCTTTTCTGGACCACATTCGGTAAGACTACAAACATTATAACTGGGTGGTATGACTTCCACCACTGAGGATTAAGAAGACACTTCCCAATTCTGTCTTAGTTGTTATTTGAACTTACTCATTTCTAAATTAAAGTCTAGCATTCTTACTGTCCTTTGACATGATTCTTCAGTCCTTGTTGAAGTACTCGTGCTGTCATAGTGAAAACTTGATGGGGATAGTGAAAGTGGAGCAGGTATCTACGTCCATTTAGTTTTGTGATAGCACTAAAAAAGGAAAGGAAAAGGCTATGTCATTAATTTTAAAAATATTATTTCTTACTATTTTATATTGTATATGCTCTACATATTTTAGATTTTGTTTTATCTTTATTTTATCCATTTCAGTAAGATGCCCCATTGGACATTAGTCACACAAATTTATAGATATCTTTTCCCTTTAACTTTCACTGCAGATTCTGAGTTGGTTTGTGCAGATCTCCTTGGGCTTGAAGCATATTCACGACAAGAAGATTTTACACAGGGATGTCAAAGCACAGGTAGTAAAACTGGTACTGGAGAGGGGGTGATTTTGTCTTGTAAAAAATATGCTTAAGAAGCTCTGCCATGTTTCATTTTTGCATACCAGTTTTGTTTTTATTTGCAGAACATTTTTCTTAGCAATAATGGAAAGGTAGCAAAGCTTGGGGACTTTGGCATAGCAAGACAGTTGAACAGGTAAGCACCTTTTTTAATTAGTCTGTGACCTACACCAAATAGGTCTGTTTCTGAATGTTCAGAATGCAACCTGAATGTGCAAATTGTTTGTGGATTGTGCTTGTTCAAGAGGTCTGAGATACAAAGGGTCTGATACTACTTTTTTTTCTGTTATCCTAATACATGCCATCCTGCATGAAACCACAGATGTATCTAGCCTAGTAACTGGACTTCTGTTACGTATAGGACATAAGTTTTCCCTATTCTCCGTGGAACTGGCATAAAGAGATTCTGGAGGCACAGCTCCTGCTCTTGCAGTTGTTGATAATCACTTCTGGTGCCTTATAAAAAAGAAAGTGAAGAGCGTTAAAAACTTAGGAAAGAGTATAAGAAAAGAGTTTTTACGGATTTTCTTTGTATGTTCTCCAAGACTGTGCCTATATTAATTTTTGAAAAAGGGCCAGAACCCACTCTGTGGGCCTGAGAATAAATGGCATTGCATGGTTTGCATCCGTATGGCTAAACGCTGTTCTCCCAAAGAGGGTGGCCTTATCTTTACTGCCTTTGGGGACAAGGGTGGCGTATTCTGCATAGTGGCCAGGTGTTGTCTAGGAGAGTGCTTTTCGGTGTGGCCAGAACATGCCAGGGGGCATGCTAGCAACAGGACAATGCTTGAATTTGATCTCTTTTTGAGCCTCTTGATTATCTTTGACCTTGGCAAGATTGTGGCAAAGAAGGTCCACAATTTAATTAGGTATGGTGTGGAAAGGTAATTTCCTCTGTTGATCACTTTGCAGATTGTCCCTCTAGTATCCGTCTTTCTCAGTTGCTTTGTACTACACCTGCTGCAACTCACTTGTTAAAACTTTTCCTATCCCTAAATTGTCAGTGTAAGTTTAACCACATTTCTGTCTACACAGCATCAGTAAAGAGAACAGATAACTTTAACCAACATGGACATTTTGCTCATTCTCTTCAGATGTACTTAACTCTGTACATGTGTAGGTACCTTTATGCGTTCTTCACATGGACATACAGCCCATGTAATTTCTGTCAAGGCCCCATCAGATTGACTTTGGATTTAGGCCTACATAACCTTGCAAGTTCAGTGGTCCATCAGAGCTAGAAGGTCTTGCTGAGAGTTGGAGTATATTGGATTAGCATGTTTGGAGAGCACCTTGATCCAAGCCTGCTCATCTCCAGGGATATGCCATGTCACTGTTCTAGCTGCAGTCTCTGCCAGCTCTCATACCTTTGTGGTGTGTTCCTTTGTGAAGCATAGACCTACAGTCAGTGCCTCAACTTTCCATGTGTAAACTACTTATGCAGAAAGTGCCTACCTTCAGAAGCGTTCTGGGGATAATTGCTTTAAGGATTGCTCCTACACAGCAGAATAGTACACAGCAGGTAGGAAGTAAACCTCAGAATTTGAATGTCCAAGTACAGACATTTTAAAGAGTATTTAATTGGCTTATACAACAAAATAATTGGAGCTTGATAGTACTTTTCCTCCTATAACAAGTGAATTAAGTTTCTCAGGCTCTCATTTCCTCCTCCCCTGGGGTATACAAAGGCATTTTCATCTCTGTTCTCCAAAATGCAAGATAGTGTCCAATACTTTTACTTGCAGTTAGGTGTCTGTGGCACCTCTGGCACTCAGACTTCATATACTCTATAAAGAGTGTAATATACAACTTTATTGTCGTCTGGTATAGAGTGAGAGGAATCACACTCTGTGAGTACCTGTTTCTCTCCACTGACTTCCCAGTGACGCTTGATGACATCCACAGAGTAGATATCTAAAAGCAAGTGAAATGAATCCAACTGGTGCTATTTGGCTACACCTTCACAAGTCAGCACCAAAGATGGAACTAGAATTCATTTACTCCTTTAGTTTCTGGACAGCACTTCCTCCTTCCACTGTTTCTGGCTTGCGTGACTGACTACCACCTCCCATATTCTTACTTCAATGAGTATGTTGGAGACTTCTCCAACATACGCCTAGTGGATGAGGGAAAGGCTGTGG
>NW_009200103.1:0-296 GCF_000690835.1 Fulmarus glacialis | reverse complement strand
TGCCCATGTTATGCTTTCTGCCTCTCTCCCGGGCACAGTAATGAAGCCTCCTACCTCGCCGAGGTCTTCGGGCCTTTCTGGATGGTCAAAGTCTACAGTTTCGAGTTTAAAGTGAGTATGGATGCTGCCCGCCCCGAGCTGTGCCCCACTCCCCCCTGCCACAGGCACCACAGACCTGCTGCCCCAAGCCCTCCTCAGCCCCCGTCCCAGCCCCAGGCCTGGGGCAAAGGCAGGTTCGTCCAGCCAAGCACAGGGGGCTTCCCACGGTGCACGCCCACTTGTGCCGGCTCCTCCCA
>NW_009200102.1:0-768 GCF_000690835.1 Fulmarus glacialis | reverse complement strand
GGGATCACTGCCTGACCCTGGGATCACTGTCTGACCACAGGATCACTGCCAGACTCCGGGATCGCTGTGGGGACCCCGTGATCACTGCCTGACCCTGGGATCGCTGCCTGACCCCAGGATCGCTGCAGGACCCCGGGATCGCTGGCCTACCCCGGGATTGCTGCAGGACCCCGGGATCAATGCAGGACTCCGGGATCCCTACCTGACCCTGGGGTCCCTGCCCGACCCCAGGATTGCTGTCTGACCCTGGGATCGCTGCTGGACTCCAGGATCACTGCCTGATCCTGGGATCACTGCCTGACCCTGGGATCATCGCAGGTCCCTAGGATCGCTGCAGGACCCCGGCATCGCTGCCCGACCTCAGGATCGCTGCCCAACCCCGGGATCGCCCCCTGACTGGTACCTGCGGCTGGAAGGAGGGTGCTGAGCACCCCGGGCTGGGGACAATCCCTCCGGGACCAGCACTTGGGACAGACCAGGATCTGTCCCGCCGGGTCCCGGCGGCTGTGGGACGGGGCAGCGCCAGGGCTGCGCTGGGGGTGACACGTCACGGGGAAGCGAAACCCTCGGGTGTCCGGGCAGGGCTCTCCTTCCTGATCGTCCTTATTTGCCCAGGCCTAATTCATAAATCAGCAGGCGCGAGTCATTTCCCCAGGAGAGCATTTAGACGGGAGATTGAATGAGTAATTTACTGGGAACATTAAGACGGCACCAGATAACTTATTTATGAGAACTTTTTGACAGATCTGCCACTCAATAATTTATGCC
>NW_009200101.1:0-115129 GCF_000690835.1 Fulmarus glacialis | reverse complement strand
GGGAAGTGGTTGAGTCACCATCGTGGAAGTATTTAAAAGTCGCGTAGAGGAGGTGCTTAGGGACATGGTTTAGTGGGCATGGTAGTGTTGGGTTGACAGTTGGACTTGATGATCTTAGAGGTCTTTTCCAACCTTAATGATTCTATGATTCTATGATTCTATGATATTCCTGGCCTGTACTGATGCGTGTGGTTATCCTGCCCCAGGTACAGAACTCTACTTCTGATGATTCATTCCTACGATCTGTTTATTTCCTTAATCTCCTTCAGTCTTCTGGACAAACATACGTATTTGTTAATGTGGGATTGTTTGTGTATACTTTTGAAAATCTTTTGATGCTGTTAAATTCCTTATGGAAAATTTGGTACAAAGAAAGTAAGCGTAGTGTTTCAGTCACAGTAAACTTAAAAATATATATCAGATCTATATTGTTTTCTGAGAAAGAAAGGCAGAGTTGATCAATTGGTTTATTAAAAGACTCCCATCTTCCCAGGAAAGAGTTACCTGGTTATGCTCAGTTGGAACTGAGCTTGACTAAATTTTAGGGGGGCAGCGGAGGGGGAGGTGCTGATCTCCTCTCTCTGGTGACCAGTGACAGGACACGAGGAAATGGAATGAAGCTGTGTCAGGGGAAGTTCAGATTGGACATTAGGAAAAGGTTCTTCACTGAGAGGGTGGTCGGTCACCAGAACAAGCTCCCCAGGGAATGGCAGGGGTGACTGTCCTGACCCTGAAAGCACGTGCCACGTGAGGACAGCCATCGCAGGAGGCACACGAGGCCCATGCAAGCAGTCACAGGTCCTGTGGGTGCCCTGCCAGCAGCTCCAGCGGGCAGCGGGCCCTGCCAGAAGGATGGGGCAACACCTGCTTGGTGAGGGTGACAGAAGGCCGAGCAGCCAAGGAGAGGCGAGGAGACGGTGAAGCTCAAAACATAAACACATGCCTCTTAAATTTTTAACTTTGCCAGTACTGTGGAGATGGAGAGAGGAGCCAATGGTCCTTTCCTCTAGTCAACAGAAATTCAAGCAAGGTGAGAGCCCACAAGACATAAGGGTGCTCAGTTGCACTTGGAAAGCCACGATGGGAGAGGCAGAGCGGCTGCATTGACTCTGCTCACTGTGGGATTCTCCTGTTTGGCAACCCCAAAAAGACCCTGTTCCAGGAAGAAGGTGCCATGTAGGAATTGATCCCAGAATGTCCGCAGCTCCTGAGCAAGATGGCCCATCTCAAGGCCATTCGTTAGAAATGGTACAGATAAAATTACCTTTCAAAGGTAATAGATTTTAAATCAATTTCCATTTACAGTGAGACAGTGAGTCATTTTGACTCAAAACCTTAGTTTTAATGGGACCAGTAGGAACATTGCTAGAAACTTTCCACCAAAGTAAGAATATTTTGGGGCTTCCACCTCCACTTTGTTGTCCTGTGCAACTAATGGTTGTAATTGGTTAAAAGCAATTTATAATTAATGGACACAATTATAATTAATAACACAATTAACAATTGTGTTGATTTCCAGAATTCATATACCATGTTAAGAGGTAGGTAACATGCTTTTCATGATCACAAAATGTGAATATTCATGTTTATTTTGTAATCTAATGATTACATCCTCCCTGAAATAAAATGATTGCAATATTAAATAAAATGTTCACTTTTTTCAACATTGGGTTGCATGCTCAGATATAGGATAAAGTAAAGCAAACCAAGACCTTTCAAATGTAAAGTTTTCTACTGATAAAACCAGAAACATTAAAATAACCACTTAACATGTATTGCTGACTTCATTTTACAGTATTTGACACACACATGTAATAACAGTACAATCATCAAGGCTGAGTTACTCTTTCCATAAACCATGCATTTTAGCAGCTCTGTATTTTTACCATTGCATGGATGTGATGCTTATAGCCTTATTTTGAAATGTTTTCTCATCAGGAAGTTTTGGTAGTATTAGAAGAGCTTTTACAGAGGAAAGCATAAAGGACTTGCAATAGCTAGCAAGCATGACATCATTAAAAAGCAATGAACATTAGGAATATTCCTGTTCTAATCCAGGCCACACATCCTGCTGCCCTGGAAGACAGCCAAGCCCAACATCCTTTTAGGGTTACAGGGCAGGCTGTGGCCTTTCACAGTTTGCTTTAGTAATCTCTGCATGTGGAATATTCACTGGCAGGCATTACAATAAAATCTAAAATTACTCCATCAGAGAGCTGGTGTTCCACCCTTCCTGCATTCTTCCCTGACAGTGAAATTGCCCAAAAAGAGCTCTATTGCTTTTCATAGATTTCTGTGAAGGACTGTGTACAGAGATGATGGGGGGTTTTTGCACATAGGTTCAACAGCGTGTTCCACTTGAGAAAAAACCCTTATTTAGACTGCTTAAAAATACCTTGTGCTAATATTCTTATTAGTTCCATTGCATGAACCCATTACAGTTTAATTCTGCAAACTTTTCTCTGTATTTTTGGTGAATGTTTCAGATGACCAGAGGAAAAATGATCAGACCTTTCCTTTACACAGCATGGCTGTCACATCGACTGTACAGAGGATAGCTCTCTGAGCCCAGGCACTCTGCCACTCTAAATCCCTTTACACCACCCCTTTGGGGAAAAAGGGAACTGAAAGCTGCAGCAAAATGAACAGCTAAAGACTCCCAGAGCAGTGGTGTTACTTAGCTGACAAAATGAGGAGCATAATGAGGAGCATAAATGAGGAACATAACTGATTTTGGGATGCTGCTTTTTTATTCCCAGTTAATGTCCTCAGCAGCATTCATAGGAGATACTCATACTGCCAGCACCTAATTTAGATGACGAAGTAAGATCGTAGTGGGGACATGTAGTCTGTAATTCATATGAGAATTTTAGATGCCTAATGAGTAACTTAGAGAAAATATTATTTCTCTGACCAACTATTGGAGAGAGACACATGTCTCTGCTGCCCTCACAATGAGATCTTATCTCTCTAAATATAGATAGCAGTTATTGTCTGGCTTTCTCTATTGACTGCATGAGGAATGTACGCATCTACTTTAAAAGTATTCATGAGGTGCCTAAAATTCAGATGTATTATAGATGCTCCAGCCAGGTGACTTGATAGTACCCCTTTCTTCCTAGGCTTCCTAAAATACCAGTGAACTGAAATAGTTTCCTTTAGAAAGTAGCCGAATTTGACTTGTGTTCTGGATTCTCCAATAATATTTATCATGGTCCACTGAAAAATGTGGGAATTCAAGAGAATGAGGCTCCAGTCTTCTGCAGTACTTTACAAGACACATGTTTTGGGGAACGCCTGGATTAAGAAGTTCCTAACCTTCATGCCATATTCCTGCACCAGGTGAACCAACATGTACTACTTCAATTTACAAGGTTATGTAGCATTGAACAGGTGAAATTATCCAGGTTAAATATAACTAGTCCCCCTTTTTTAACAGATTGCCCTGTGATCTGTTTTACACCATGGTTTCACAAAGTGGTGGGTCACCACAGCTCAGGAGGTGATGAAGTGCAGCACAGCTTTTTAAGCTGTCTTTGCCTCCAAAACTAGAATCTCCTGAAATTACACCCGGAGGCACATAAATTAGATGTCTAAAATAAGACAGCCAAATTAAATCCCTTAGTTACTACACTTTCATTTGGTTCTACAGAGTGATTAGTAATTACACTTAGACCAAAATATGTTACAGGATGTCAGACAGAAAAGCAACGTTTCATGCTCAGAATTCTTTAGTAAGTGTTCAGTTGCAAAGCCCAATATGAAAAAGCATGTTTGGAAAAACAGCTTTTTTACATCAAAATCAGTCCCCATAAACTGAACGATTGTCTGGAATAAAAGAAGTTATTCATAGGTAGTCATACTGAGAAAGACAGCAGGAACTGAAATCTCCCTAGGTGATTTATAACAAATAGCAGTGCTTACCGTCAAGACAATCCCAGAGAGACAAGGTAAGGGAAACGCAGATACTCTGAAATGTATTGTTACACTGGTAATCGCATCAATTCTTTGTCTTGCTGGTTTGTAACTGTTATTCTGTATAAAAGGAAAGGAAGTATAGTAGAAAAGCAGCCTCGGATTTTGTCTATGGCTACCATTTTAGTGCCAAATCTATCCCTTTGCTTGGCTATAGAATATGTATGACATAAAAAACCTATGGCAAAAAAGTTTGTGGGATTCTGTACTTTCTTTACATCATGATATAATGTTCTCTGATATTCACTGTCAGAAACCTTTAGAAGTCGTAGACTTGTCCAGAGATGAAGCGTGACACACTGCTCTTTCCTCTGTCTCCTTTATATCTGGTAGGACCAGTGTTAGCTGCTTCTGGAAGATTCACATCTTCCTTGACAAGGAGTTTCTTACTGCAGGAGCTGTCCCCTGTCCCCTGATGATCCCCTTGCAACACTGATCAAAGTAACATGAGCTTGGGAAGGGTGCAAGGAAATCCAGACAGTATTACATGTAGGAGCAACTGTGAGGCTAGATCCATCGTCTATCACCATTGCTAACTGTACTCTTGAGGCCAAAATTAGGGCTTCATGGTGCTAGGTACCATGAAGCTAGGTTGTCCTGGTTTCGGCTGGGATAGGGTTAAATTTCTTCCTAGTGCTGTGTTTTGCATCTAGTATGAGGAGAATGTTGATAACACACTGATGTTTTCAATTGTTGCTAAGTGCCCTCCTAGTCCAAGGACAGCTCCCATGCCTACTGACTGAGCTAGGTACACAAGATGGGAGGGAACATAATCAGGACAGCCAGCCCAGCTGGCCAATGGGATATTCCATACCATGTGACATCATGCTCAGTATATGAATGGTAGGCGTGATCCAGGAAGTACTGATCGCTACCTGGTTATCGGTCAGCGCGGGTTGCGAGCAATTGCGTTGTGCATCACTTATTTTGTATATTCTATCATTATCATTATTATTTTCCCTTTTCTGTTCTATTAAACTGTCTTTATCTCAACCCACGAGTTTCTCTCACTCTCACCCTTCTGATTTTCTCCTCGTCCCACTGAGGGGGGGGAGTGAATGAGCGGCTGCGTGGTATTTGGCTGCCTGCCAGGTTAAACCACGACATAGGTTAAAAACCCTGACTATGTGATTTGACTTTGTGCATCCAAGTGAATCCAGCCTGCATACACACACCTTCATACCAAACTCTAGCACTGGGAACATTGCAGTACCTATTGCTTCTACACAAATTCAGCTCTTTCTCACCATGACTGCTGCCTCAGGGTCTTGAAGGAGACCAGGCATGCAAGTATGAGAGAAATGTTATACTTTCTTTGCTTTCTGGAGGCCTTCTCATGTACCCACAAATGTTGTTGTAGTCTACCTCATTGCCCTAGTTAAGAGTCACTGTGAAGGCCCCCCACAGCCACAGGTGACATGGGAGCAGAGTTCAGTGAGCATTTTGGCTAGGTGCCCCTGCCTGGAGCACACTCTGTTGCAGGAAATCATATGTAAAAACAGTGAGGTATGCAAGCAGGGGAAAGTCTGGTAGCGGGGTTTGAATACAAACATTCCTCAGGCTGTGTGACCATAAACCATTCCCTGCACTACATTACAACTCCACTGTTCTCTATTCTTCTTGTGCTCTTCATTTCCCTCCTTCTTTGTCCATCTCAGCCCTGACTTCAAATGACAGCATTTTGTAGGAGGAAAAACATATGGTTTTCCACACTCTCCACAGTGCTGCATGACTCCAGAGTTCGACTACATTCACGTTAATAAATTATAAATACCAGGCCCATTCTCTGGACCTGTGGCCAACTGCTACAGTCTGGCAACATCCGTATAACTTAGCTCTCTTGGCCTTTGAAACCAGATGGCCATACCCAGTCTGTTGGGAATGATCCCTCACCTATGCTAACTCATATGCACTAACTCACATGCATTACGTGTGAGTGCTGATTTGGGCCAAAACCTTGCAAGGGATCATTCAAACATTTTAATAGTTTAGATGATCAAGATTCAGCACTTCTACCCATGCCCAAGAAGTCCTTGATATACTAGTATGTGTGCCGTACAAAGCATATATCAGTAACCATATTTATAGGACCAACGTATGCTTGAAGTTATAGGCTAGCAAGCCAGGGCACTTCAGCCTTGTTTTTAGTCCAGTTGGCTTAGGTTTACCATAATCCAGCCTGTCTCCTGCTGTATTGGTCTCAGTCCTTGAAAAGACAATTCCCAAATACAGACTGAACTGCCAGATTGGATCTCCGTGTAACTGAGACATAATCCACTGACTACAGATGTGTGGCTGTGTGTGTTAGGAGATTGACCTGTTTGAAGACGAATCCAGAATGGTAGTTAAGCTTAGATAATGACAGCCATTTTTCCTGAAGAAGGATCTACTTGAAGGTTATGATTATGAAGCCTTTCTAATGCCAGCTGGAGGATCGTGAATTGGTATGAGCTAAGGCTGCTAAACATCCCACTGGATCTTTGCAGCTCCTGGAGAACAATGATGCTGACCTTAAAGGAGACTGTTAATTCATTTACAGATAGGTTCAAGTCATTACACAATACTCACTTTGTGCATGAAAAGGTGAGCCAACCATTGCTAGTCAAAACATACCCCATGGACCTTAATCAGCATTAGATTACAGCCTTTGCTTTCTCAGTTGCTATGGACTGAGCCATTTCTCAAGGTACTGTAAGCAGTTATGTCATGGTAGCTGAGGAGTCAACATGAATAATTCCTAAGGATTTAGCCATCATACAGGTGTTGTAGTGGTGTTCCAGTGCTGGATACTGAGTCTACATGCTTCTCTTGCTGATGGTTCCTGAAACCACAGCTAAGTGTCTTTCTCCAGTTCTTCTCCACCAGGTAATACCAGCTTCTTGGAGCATATCTAGCCCACAGGATCAGAGTGAATACTAAGGGAATTACAGCAAGTGGAGGTTGCTGAAATAAGTGTTGATATGGTGTAGGTGAGTCAGTTGTGAGTGTCAGAAGAACCAAGCTAGATATGGGTTTGCAGGAGAATTGGCTTCCCCTGAGCGACATGGTGTGCAACGTGAATAGAACAAGGCCACGCTGTTCCCCATGTGAAACAATCTGGGAGCTCTCATCCAAAGTGTCACAAAACAACACATGGAATTGTTTTAATATGACTTAGAGCTATAATAAAAAGCCAGTGGAAGTATCCATAGTTCAGTTATCTCTAAGTCTCATATCCCACTATACGCATAGGACAGAGTCCCAACAAAAGGCTATGTTTTAGGAATGTAAAGAAGAGATTTCCCTGAAATATTGCACTTCAGAGGAAGTCTGCTCCTCCTTTCTCTGTGTGATATTTCCTGGAGAAGGTCTGTCTGTTCTGCTTGGTATGGCACTTAGTGCTTTATTCACATGGAAGCCCAGACCTGACCTTTATTTAACTGAGAATAGTGGCACTTATTCCTTGTATATTTTGGAAATGTGCAGGACAGAAACCTTATATGTAAAGTTTAGAGATTTGGCATTATTTGTGAATTTTTCAAGTATTTGATGTCTTCAGTTAAAGAAGAAAAAAATATTACCACTTAAGCCTCCAATAATGTGCGACATTTATATTAAACCGGTTTCCCTCCTTGCCAGTAGCCCGTCAGGAATTTTCAATGAGAATCTTTGTAAAGCTCTGATGTTTGATAACACTTTATTTCCTCCTCTGTATTTAGACCCCACTGGTGCTTAGACAAATTAATAGGTGTTTATAATTTTGGCTTTTTTGTTATTAGTGTTGCTTTCTTGAGCTCTTGGAAAAATTGTTAGAATGATCTCTTGTTCTGCATCTCTAACAATTTCATGGAGGACTTTGACGTATTAGAGAAAGGATTCATGCATTCTCTCCCATGGCAGCTCTTGCAAATTCCATGCAGCGTCACATACCAAAGTACTCCTGCAGAGAATTGTATCTTAAATGTCTTTGGAAAAAGAGAGGAAAGCTCTTGGTTCACTTCTGCATGCGGCACAGAAATGGGAATAAAAAAACAAGTGGTTTTGGCATAAGCAGCAGACCTAACCAGCTACAGTAAGTTAAAGAACAAAGGAGAAACACACATTTTCAATATTTTTTTTATTGGTTTTTTTTTTGAGCAGCTCCTTTGTAAGGTGAGACAGAAGATACTATCTTTGTCATGATACATGACTAAACAGAGGAAATATGTGTTGTCAGCAATGTCAGCTGCATCAGGAGCTTCCATAACTTTCCTGTAGAAATGATTAATCTACAGATCAGTGTAGGTTGTGAATGGTCACTCATTCCTTCTCTGGTTTTACTTACTGATTAGACTTTCGCCTCTGAGATACACAGTGCTGTGTGGCTGATGTGCTGGTTGGTGGGTATTTCAGCGATTGTGCTAGAAAGCAACAGTGATCAATATAAAATCAGATATCCAAGAACTTCATGTGGAAGTGAGGGAGAGCTTATTGGAATAGAGCGTGGAGAAATTTGAAATGTTTTGTTCCTGTGCTGATGGGATTGCACGGTTTTAGAACAAACCACTATCTCCAACTTCTATAGATGTCAGGAATATGGATGGGATTTTCTCAGACCTGTGCTCTAGATCCACTGAACGAAAGACGTCTGAACAAAACAGTAATTTTCAATAGATCTGCTTTACTTAAAGAATGCCTACCAATTTTTATCCCTGCCACAGAGTTTGGCTAGCAAGTTACCTAAACTGAACTTTTCCTTTTTGCTTATTTATTACACAGCCCTCACTTTTAGAATGTACATTTTTAGACTTCTATGCCTTGGTTGCAGAACTGCTGAGTGCTCACAGCTGCTGCTCAAGCCATTGTGTTTTGAACATATGAAATGAGTATTGATGCAAAATAATACAAGACAGCCTAAACGGAAGCTACTGGCAAAAAGTTGCAGAGGTAACACGGAATGGCAAGGCAAAAAAACAACAGGTGAAACTCTATGTCAATAGATGTGAAGCGATGCAAATAGAAAAAAAATCCAAGCAGATATTCTAATTACACACATAAAATAAAGGATTCTAAATTAATTGTCATTACTTAGGAAAGAGATCTGGAAGATGTCATCAGTTTAATTGTCTGTGATGGTCAAAAGACAGAATAGGAAATGGGAGAAAAAGAACAAAGAAAAAATAATGCTGTATCAAAAACTGAATCTGAGAGTGCACCTATATTTTGAATATTATTTTCCCCTTTGGAGGATTTGCTCTATATTTACCTTCTTTTTTGTACTCTTTCTCCAAATGTCCATTATTGACCATTGTACAAATTATTACACTGAAGAAGCTGTTACACCAAAGGGATTTTTTGGTCTGATACAATATAACCATTTCTTAAGCTTTTTTGAAAAATGTCTGAAAACTCTGATACTTGATATATCAGACTGGGAATTCAAAATTACTGGAAAATGTGGACATTGACATTTCTGTGTCTAATGTTCACATCAGTAAAATCAGTATGAGCCCTCCTTCAGCTCACTGGGAATTGGGAAGACAAGCCAGAGTCTGTGCAGTAACTGTGTCTCCATTTATACAAGCAAATTAAGCAAGATCAAGACACAGATTTGCATGCTAGCACAGGAGCAATCCTCTCATTTCATTGTTAGCATGCTCCTTTTCATACTTTTGGCTAAGACACATATATCTCTTGTTGCAAGTGCCCGGGAGATGCTTGCAGGATAGTGAAGGTTGCATGATAGTGCAGGCGAGGGACGGTTTCCAAGGGACGGTATGGACAAGGTGGTCCTGTTCCACAGGGAAGAAAGTTTAGCTGCCTGGATGCAAGCTGTCCCATTCTGCTTGGTCTCAGTGTCAGAAAACAGGCCTGGCTCATTTTATTTACTAGGATAGATATAACCTATGGAGATGAGTGCTGTAAGAAAGTCTAATAGATAATATATCTGCCTTCAGAGCAGGATTTGAATAATGTACAGTAAATAAATCTGTATACATGTGAAGACAGAGAATAAATTGAAATATTGAGTAGATCTCCTCTGCAAGCATTCACCATCTGTCATGTGTAATGAGGTAGGTGTCCCATGGAGAAAGAATGTAAACATATAATTCAAGGCTATATCATAATCATCATCCCCAAAGTAGAGGGACTGAGATGTCCTGGGCAAGTAATTCCACATTTTGGTATAGTTTATTTTCCATTTGAACAGTGAGACTTAAAATAATTTTGTGTGTGTTTTTCATGTGTGTTTCACATGTGCATGCACATAGTCCTATGCTTGCAGGATACATCTACCCTATCAAACATTTTAGACCAATAGGAGAAAGCTTTTATAACAAAATAGTTGATGCCAAGGTCCCAATGTATGCATTACAAAGGAAAGCAGATTGGATTAGCTCTAGTCTGGTCCTGTGGACCTAATGTTCATTACTAAGTGGAACTGCTCTTCTGTAGTGCACCTTCTGGTTTAGTTTCAACTGAAACAATCCCTGTTCAGGTGCTCTGAATCTGCTCCATGAAGTGAACTAAAGTAATGTACAAGAGGACAACCAAGGGATTCACATCAAATGTACACTTCTTACTGAAACTAAAATGTTAGTATAGGTTCATCTGGAAGCAAACATTTGTTTATATGTGTAAGTTTACACAAATCAGAAGAAAATTATCTGTACAGAGAAACTCTGTATCTGAATCAGGAAGTAGAAACTTCCTGATTCACCACAAGGAATATTATGGTGTAGAAAATGACATTTTCAAAAGATGATGCTTCACCATGACAAAAGCAGTGATGGTGAAATACTCATTGCTCTCTGTGAACTGAATTTTCACCAGAGGACCATCAAAAATCCAAACTGCGATCAGTATTTAAATTCTGTGGTTGTTTTGGTGTTTGCTGAGATTTTCACAGGATAAAGTTATGGACTTCTACCAAAATGGTAAACAAAACCCTAAGCATGCCATCTAACTGAGACTAATACGACATGCTTGGACCTATAATGGAAATGAGCTTGTGAGTGCTATATCACAGCCAATGTCTACATTCCAAATACATATATAACTGCTTCCACATCAATTCTATGTAATTTTTGCTGTTTTGTGAATCGCTGTGCTTTGAGATTACTAAGGATTACAGTAGAATATTTTAATGGATAGCAAAACTATCTCTTTCTGAATGTTTGTCTTCATTTTGACGGAGTGAATCATGATGGCTGTTTGCAGTAATTTCTGTGGTGGAGTGTTTATGTGCATGTGGGCATTCATGTCTGTATGTTTAGTGTGGAGAGGAATATCAAAATCTTGATTCTTTATTAAATGTAGACTTTTCAGTATATTTAGTTAAATCCTGTTTTATTGCCTAGGTAACAGATTAGAACATCTATCATTACCTAATAAGATACTTACAAGTGGAATGTTAATAGCACCTATTAATTTTAACTCTAAGATCTGTGTCTTGTTAGTAAATAGTGCAGAAAATTGGTTTCATGTTAAAAGGTTTTCCTTGGCATAAAATTTCATCAAGAAGTGTCTAAAAACACTTTTGTGCATCTGAGTGGACCATAATTCTTTAATAATATAGCTGAATTGCTACAAGAGAGAAGGATACTGACTGCTGTTATTAGTTGCCGTTCTATATTTTAAGACGAGAGATTAACAGAATCTAAAAATAGAATGTTTGCCGCAGTCATGGTAACACACATTTCAAAATTTGCAAATGTTAGCACACAATATTTTAACTAGGAAAAGATGATATCATATCAGATAAGATCAGCACAGATTGAAAGTTAAGCCTTTTTCATTTGGGCATTGTCTGCCCGTGTGTGGTGGTGCATTCATACCCCCCCTTTCTTCCCTGGGCCACTTGTTGATCTGGGCCGCTTGTCGATCTCAGAAATTTCCATGAAACCTTGGCCTCGGTGTATTGCAGTCTGGCAGCTGAGCGCTCCTTGACTGTATCAGAAACTCTGCATGGCTGCGCTGGGAACGTACTCCTGCTGCCTGGCCCAGGTGCCCAGCAGAACAACACCGAAACCTTGAGAATTTTTTAGTAATTACCACCTGGGATTGTGGCCAGGATGGAAATTTACGGATGACTAAAGCCAACCATCTTGCGAACCTATAAACGGTGGTCCTAAGTGAGGCCCTTTGAGCTCTCCTGGACCGCAGCGGGCGGTGCCCAGCATCTCCCTCTGGGTGGGACGCCTCTCAGAGCCACGACCTCTCAGGTCTGCGATATTTGGAGGACCGCTGGGTCCTGGGTGAGTCCCCTTCGAAGCTCAACCTTTTCGCCCATTGAGAGGGAATACCTAGACATTCGACGTGAATATTTCTTCACTGAAATGGAAGGGAATTTTTAACAGGTACCTCCTGTACATTTTTATATATATATATATGTTTCTCTGTGTGCGTGAACTGATAGTAAGCACAATCTGTAATTAAGTTGTGATTGTAGTAGACTTACTAACTCACTTTGCAAATATTGAATTAGTTAATGATTAAGCATTACTAAAGTTTGTTAATGATTAGTTGATAATTAAGTGTTGCTAAACTGTGAATGAAACCTAGACTGTCCCTGAAATATAAACCCTTAGATGATTTTCCTTTATATGTTTCATCCGTGTAATAAGTAATAGAGTGAACCTTGCCATCGAATTCTGTTAGGTCGCACCTTTATAAATCTCTATTAAAATCACTTTCTGCTAATTTCTTTGACGGTGATTCTTTAAGCGGCCTCTAAACCACTCACTTGTGACACTGTGACCAAGTTTACAACTTCTTTGGAAATTCTGGAAAAGTAAAATTATAGCCCAGATCCAACACAGTCATGACTACCAACAATATTAGTATTTCTGGAGCAGATAGCATAGTGTTTCTTTGTTAACTTTAAGTATTTTTATTTCCATTTATTGCTATTTATTTATCCATACAGGATAAATAAATCCATATACAGCAGCCACTGTCATTGCTCAGCCTAGGGCACTTGGATTAATAATATTTTGTATTAGTGTCTTAGCAGCTGACTGCAGTGAGCTATAGATTCTGCTTTGGAGCTTTAGTCCTCTGCTGGTTAGCTACGCTGACTGCCAGGCTTGCTGTTGCTTCCTTTGTGTATATAATGACACTTCGGAGTAATCCAGCTGGCATGGTGAAAGGGAAGTAGGCTGATGGCAGCAAGTACTGTGGGGTCATGCTTATTTTGTCTTGAACAGATTTTCTGCTGATGGACAGGGAAACTTGACATTATTGCCACAAAGAGGAGACTCTGATTGGTCAATATAATTATTTACTTGGGGGAAAAAAGAGAAGACTTGATTTTATCTTTCAGTCGGTAAGACATAATATAGAAGATGGGAAAACTAGGTTTAAATCCTTGTACCAAAGTCTGTCCAAATAGAAGACCAAATAGAAGAATAGTGACCAAATAGAAGAACTTGAGTAAGGCAAACTGAGAGTTTGGGTATGGCAACACTACACAAGCAAGCACAGCAGAGAGCTGGAAGTGAGTGCGAGAGCCCCAGGACTGGTGTCGGAACAGTGTCAGAGCAGTGCCAGACCAGGCTACAAACCCTTCAGAGAGGAATCCTGATTGTAGCATTGCCTTGGTGTGATTGTTCAGCCCAGGTGGCCAAGCCCTGTCCCCCTAAGCCTGTGCCACAGGGCTGGCAGAGTGACAGCACTAGTTCAGAGATCATTGTGCATTGTAGATACTGTCCTAAATTTCCTAGGTCTGGTAACTAGGACACGGTCCTCCTAAAATCTCCGTTCAAATCAGACAGAGTGATGATTCAAAACTTAGCCTTTAGCATCCTACCAGAGAGCATAAGCTAGGATGATTTAGGTAAAAATGAGCATGCAAACTCAGACAGTTCTTCACAAATCCGGGCTGGTTTTGGGGAGGACCTGAGAGAGTGCCTTCAGGATTGGCTTGAGTGCCCCGCTGGAGTGGACATACAGGTTCAGGTGACAAGGTGATGAGTAAATTTAGGACCTTGGTGGCTATGTGCATGTCTGACCACATGTGTTCAGACTTTATAATCAGTTCCAGCATGAGCTGAAGAAGACTGTGATAGTCTTAGTGATGCATAAACACTCAAGTCCTGTTGTGAATCAGACTTGAAAATCCTCTAATGCCAAGTGCAAAAGAACTTAAATATCATTTGAGCTGATTCAGTACAGTCTACCACTCTTCACTATCCATTACACAATTTGTTTTTTGGGACTTCAACACCTATTAAAATTAATTGCCTATAATTTCAGGCACATGGTCTGGTCTAGGCAGATGTAACTAGATACTCTGGAGATCAGTATCAGGGCAGTACAATCCCAAACATTATGAACTAGTATGCTGGTACTGTTAGTATGTCTGCTGTATCAGCCTTGTGTACTTCTCTGAACTGCCCAGGCATTCTGCACCTCTGACTCCATCCTTGCTCCCAATAAATTTCTGCCTCCTCCTCCGTCCTCAGTGCTATGCAGTATCGTACTTCCAGGAAAATGTATAGCTCTGGAGCCATGTACCTCTGGAGCCACCTTACCTACCTGGTCCTAGCACGGCGAAGATGATCCACCCTCCCTCACTACCTTTATCCCACTGGCATTTTTTAGTTTTTTTTATTATGTCAGCATCCAGATAATGTAGTTCAAACCTAGGTTGTGAAAATCTGTGTTCCTGTGCAGGTATTGTTTCTGAAGCATCGCCTTTACGATAGACAGGAATTCATATTTATTATGAATATTGTAAAACCATTGGAAATTCTGTTCATTTACGGTTATAGAAGTCTCTGGAATCCATGGACAGAAAGTAGTCAACTGTACAACTGACAATTTTGATTAACTAATAATTTTAAGATTTATTTACAGATTTTAGTGCCTCCATTTCTGGGAGCCCTAAATGGTGTATCTCCCTCCCACAAAACCAGGATCCCTCCCACAAAACCAGGATGTGTAAGTGCGGGCACAAAGAACTACTATTTTTTTTTTGCTGGGAGCATCTTCTGTCTGTCCATCTCCAGCTGTTCTGCTGACAAGTGAATGAATCCTACAAATACGCTCCTGAGCATTTCAGTGTTTTGAGCAATGGGTGATCAATTCCTGCCTAGGAATCATGAAACTCTGAGGGCTCCTGTGATGCCATTCTTCTGAAGACACCTTGTCATTTGTGTTTCTATTCACTGTTCCTGCCTCTGAGGAGGAAAGTTTCTGAAATTACATCAACATGTAGATGAATATATGGACAGGAGCTTGGCATGAATGTAGACAAATAATTAATTTTTCAAGGGCTTACCAGTATTTTACACCCTATGCTGTAATATAAACTTGAAATGTGGTAGACTAGAGAAAGTTCTTTTGCTGGAGAAATGAGAATCAGGCTGGGGGATAAATCCATTGCTAATATTTTGGGAGTTGTTTATTGACTTGTCTGCTGAGGCCAGAAAAGAAAATGAAAATAAAATATAATGTGATTATGCTAATTAGAGCTGTACATAGCAAAAAAATTGCACTGACTTTCTTCTAGTTCTTTTGGTCCCATGGGAGGAAAGCTTTAACATGAAAGAAAACAGAGAAAAACTGGTAGCACAATAAGATATTTAAATAAATACTTGCTTCCAAATGATTTGCAGGTGTCAACCAATCTAACATCTGCAAGGAGGTTTGTGCCGTGACCTTGCTGTTCATGACTCCTTTCCAGAGCAGCTAATATTTTGTAATTGGATTAGCTGCTAATTCTCTAGAGTTTCATGTTTCATTAATTAGAAAACTGTTGTACTCTCTTATTTTGTCTCAATTACATTGTTAACATATTTCATTTACCTTGTTTACAGAAAACAGTAATGTTTTTACAAAGCATTTTGTAGATGGGAATACATGCAAAGTGGTCACTTTCCTTGTCCTTCTGTTTAAATGGAAAATCAAGATTAAAAAAGGGGTGATAGGCTTAAGGTTTTCTTCTTTTTCTTTTTTTTTAAATACTTTGTTTAAATGCCCTATACTGCAGGGTACTATCAGGTTGCTTAGCTGATTAATCTTTCTTACCGATTTATATATTTTGGTGCTGAAAGGATTTCTTAGAAAATGAGGGGAATGATTTTATGGGGATATAAGGAAGCTGTTAAAAGCTTAGCCCATGTTATTAATGTTTTGATCATATCTAGAGGTCCCAGATGAGCTGGGAGATGCAAAAAAAATTTCTTCCTTTGAAGATTTGTATGTGGACAGAAGATGGGGATAGTATTAGCTTTATTTTTGACAGGGAATGAAAGAACAGAGAGATTGAAAATTGGATTCAGGAGGATGAGTTGAGATACTTCTAAATTTAAGCAAGACTGACATGCTAAACTCCTTTCGTTTCCAATGCACAGCAAACAGACAGCTTTGGAGGCGTGGGATCTTATATCTAAGTCCCACATAGTAGACAACCTTGGAATAGACTACGTCTACCACATTTTTGAAAACTAATCTGTAGGTATGTAACAAGTCCATAGGTATGGAATTTGCTTAAAGAATCAAAATTTACTGCTTTTTTTTTTTTTAGTATTCTTGTGTCACACTTCAAATATAATTAATCTACTTTTGTTTTCATTGAAATTATCCATGAGCAGGAAGATCTTTAAAGAATGAATTTTATTAAAGATATCTTCTCCTTTAAGCCTTTATCTTCCCTGATCTATGATGAGATCCTGGTCTGTCTCCACTTTAGGAATGTAATACGAAGATGGACGATCACCTGGGAAATTGTAGTACAGTAGCACACGGTAAGACATTACGAAAAACATTTGATGGATGTTAGACCGAAATATGTGCAAGAACAGGTTTGGTTCTGTTGTTTGTTCTGTCTCACTGATTTTCTGAGCAGTTTCTATAAGCCCATGTTCTGCACATTGTGAGGCAACCAAATAATCCCTTAAGAAAAGAACATATGTACATCTTCATTGCAAAGTATGCAAAGAAAGCAGAAAGACACAAAGGTCTACTGTCAATAATGTTTTTAATTCTTCCTTTCTAGGCAATCATATTATCAGTCTTCTTACCAAGCTCTGGGGTTTCTTTTACAAATCCTATCTACAAGATATCAATAAAAGTTCTTAGAAGAATTAGGATTACTCACCCAAACAAAGGAGATAGGATCAGCCTGCGGCTTTAATAAATATTGAATAGCTGGATGTAGAATCAGGTTTAGTTGATAACACTTGTAAAATCTATCATAATCTGAGAAACTGATAGAATCAGCAGGACTTGGCTTTTTCCATTCAGAAGGCTTTGAACTGCCACAGATAGCTGTGACATTTCATACCTAAGAAGCACAAGTGTACACTTTATTTACAAAGTCTGTCTTAATTTCTTTGAACTACCTACAGCTTTGTTGCAAAAAATCCCAGATATATGTTAGTTTATTTTCGTGTAGACCCTGCAATGTTGGTCATTCTGTTGCTGAAAAGTATTCTGAATTACTAGAAAGAAATACTCTTACCATAAAAATCTTAAGTTCCTCAAATTAATTTATTAATTCGTAAGTCTTTTGAGTTATATTTGCTCTAGGTTTTTTGTTTGCCTGTTTTGTTTTTACCGAGCATATGGTCAATATTCGCTTTCTCTTCTGCAGCCATACCAACACCCTGATATTATTTTGTTACCTTTTAGCCCAGATGAGGAGCATTTCTTTTTCTAGCTCATCAAACTATGAACAGATTTCAATTCCCAACTTGGCTTCATTTGTAGTATTCTTCAGTAGGCCTTCATGCAGAAATTTGTGAAAATCTAAAGAGAAGAGACAAATAATATATTCCTTAAAGCTGGTGAAGTCTGTGATCTCATCTTTCATAGGCAGACAGTCTACTGAAGCCCTCTGCCCTTCTGTGGGTGTTGTCCGTAGATCTTTCACTCTGTCAGTGACACTGATGTATCAGACATAACATGAAGGTCAACGTTGCAGAGAGGGAAGACATCTCTTTAGTTATATGGACACTGAATATCAGAGTAAAAGCTGCTCAGCAAATAAACTTTTCCTAACTGAAAACTTTCTGAGTGGTAATAAACTAGTCTGGATAAAAGTAATAACAATAAATACACTAGGTGTCTCACCAAACCTGGTTGCACTGGCGATGATAAAGACCATGCTTTGAATCTGACCCTCATTTGGGGGATTAAGGGAATGAGATGTTCAAGTTACAATTCTCATCAAATAGCGAAGTAGCTTTTCCAAGTGTATGCCTATAGATATACCTATTTACTTTCAGTTTTTTACTTGAAATTTTAAATTTCCAGTTTTTTTGAAATCTCACTCCACCGGAACAGGATGCGGTAGCAGTCTTGCTGCAGCCTCGTCATTCTGCCAGAATAGTCCGCATCTATCTGTGGTAACAAAACATTGGTAATGGTTGGACAGAGCAACTGGTGAGGAAAGCTTGACACGGTGGCAATCACTGCGATTGGCTTAGCCAAGGGGCTGAAAGGATTTAAGCAGGGAATGGAGGAAGTGCTATCCTGTGATGTTAGATTAAGAAAATCAAGCGTAGCTGAACACAATGGGGAAATTCGTCTGCACAGATTTCGTAAGTATTTTTACTACTGGGTGGTAGGTACATAAAGGATCCATGAGTACCATGGTGCAGTGTTTGCACACTCCTGATCACATGCCATAGATGAGACTACCCAGCTGCTCACTTCTTCCTGCCCCAGCAGTCCGCTTTACATCAGTGTCCAACTTTGTCTTAATATTTAATATTCCAATCTTTCTTGTTATTAATAATAAACTTGCTCTATTTTTGTCATTTCTTAGTATTGCAATAGATGCTAAGACATCAAGCAAGACAAGGGACTCATTATGCTAGGCAATGAAAAAGCCAACCAGTCTATCTGTGATAGGTAACAGACTTCATCAGGTGTATCACCAGACCATTCACAGTATAAAACTCTTGGACACATGACACAGCCCGCATTGTTGTATTCTCCACAGTAAAATGTGTTACAGTTTTCTATCTTTCGTGGTGTTTTGAAGCACACTTTTAATGTCAGCTTTTGATGTGTCTTTCTCTTAGAAGTACCCTATGTGCTGAGACTGATGAGAAAAGGTGGCAGTGTCTAGGTACACACTGTTTTTGTGAGATTAAATGAAAACTCAGAGCAGAAAAATTATACAAGCAATTGTTGATATGATGTTCTCATCCAACACTATAAGGCAAGAAAACAGAACACAAGATTAAAAAGATGAAAGATTCATCTTGTATCTTTGTCACCCTGTATGAATATTGGCTGCTGGTAGCAGAAAAGAGAGGACAAAGCCAGTAGCCTACAAGCTGCAGTATACCTCAGGGCATATCTGAAATCTGTAGTCTTGAAGTGGCTCTGAGCTGGGTTAGTGGGGAGCAAAGTTACCCCTAGCTGGGCTCAGAACTGGAAGGTCATAAAAATGGTGTAATTACAGCAGTTTCAGAACTATGAACTTTTCATGTTCATAACCTTCTTTAATATATCTCACATGACATTATCTGAATGATATAATAACAATAACAATAGTAGTAACAATATAATGCTTCCTATCAGCAACAAGAATATATAAAATGTATTGCATAAAGTCTTATTGTCAGTTAAGTAAAAGAAAAGATACACTACTGCAGAGGAGATTTGCAGTGAATTCTGTTTATTCTCAGCAATATGTGAAATGATGTGGAATTAGAATATGTCAGAAGGCTGACATGAGATCAAATTAGCCTCAATTACAATTAGTTGTTTGTTTTGGTTTTTTTAAAGGAAACAATCAGAATGTATTTTTTAATATTATAATGCAATTTGGAAACTGTATATAGTAAAATAATAATAGAATACATATTTGAATTATACCAGATTTTTAGCATGAAAACAAGATCATTTTACTAACACTTTGCTTTTTTATCTCACATGCATACTTTCTGCACACAGAACATTTCAAAGCCACTGGACTGAAAGGAGATCCATTTGTTGTAAATCTATATAATCTAGAAACCTCTAGAGGAAAGTTTCATCCTTTCATAGCAAACTGCTAATTATCTGCAAACCTGAGTGTGAAGCTAGCAACTGATCCATGTCTTGTATTTGTGTCCTGATTTCACACTTCCCCACCCCAGGCTAACATGCATTTCCCGAAAACCTGAGTTGGGACATATGGATTTAGTGTGTGTGTATGTGTGAGAGAGTATCCATTATAAATAAATATTCTAAATATTCTTTGGAATAAATGTTTCATTTTCTAAGGAGTAATAGTATATTTTTCTCCTTTGAACGTAAAATTTTACAAGGTTTTGAAAAGAGAGATATAGAAATATTCTTCCTTTTTTTTTTAACGCAACACAGATTTTCTATATTTCAGAGCCATTCCTGAAATTTACATTGTGCAAATGATGCAGAAAAGCCTTGTTTCCATAAATCAAATGCCCTTTCTTTGCGAGAGCTGGAAACAACTGTGTATAGTATGTATTGGGAGTCCTTGGTCACCATATGCTGTGGTAGGGTTTAAACACTGTCACAGAAACTTGTTTTAGAATTACTGTAATCAGCATTGTGTTAAAAATCTTTGTGGGCAGCTACTTTAGAGCTTTTGGTGCATATAAGTAGACTATGGGTTCAGAGATTATCAGAAAAGTCTCCACACGGACAACCCCCAAATTGTGATTTATAGGTGATAAAGCACAGACCCATCCATCCTCCTATGAAACGCCTCATATGTGGAAGCAGAATACCTTTGTTTATATTAAGACAAGTAAGGCTAAGAGCTGTTGCAGGTACATGGCTACACTGCTTTTAAATTTGAGCTGGTGACTATACCTGATACTTGCTTTCCCAACATGCATTAACGCTAGCTTGGGAACCTCTGCAATTGCGTTCGATGGTCTAGTTATTTTTTTTCTAAAATGGTTATAGCATGAGTGAGAAAGCTGTGGTGTAGCTTTGCAGGCTTAAATATATTAATACATAAATCTGATTGTGAAGGTTTGAAAATGTTAACATATTTAAAGTGTAAGTGAGATACTATTTTTCCTCTATAGAGGAAGCAAATTCCTCTGCCCCTCCATCATTTTAATGTTTTCTGTTAAATTACAGCCGTCATAGCAAAACCCACAACGTGTATCATTGGAAATCCTGACTTTCTTCTCCCTACATCCACCAGTCCACTTCGATATTCTACTCTTCACTTTTCTCTGCAGAATAAGTACCCTGCAGAATATTCAGGCTTTAACAGAAGTTAAACAAATCCTCTCTCCATTATTCTGCCCTTTCCTCTCTCTAGTTCTCCCATGCACCCTCCAGTGTTTGTTCTGAAGTGGGTTTGAGTAAACCGCAGCCTTAACCCACTTGCATGGTCCGCTGGTGATGAATGCCCAGGAGTCACACAGGATGACATAAGGCCCAATTGCTTCTTATGTGCCTTTCAGGAAGTCCCCTAGGGCTCCAGCTAATTTATAAGTGACCAGTCTCCTATTTAACACCAGCTCCACTTACAGAGAGGTTGACATAGTTGATCACGAACCTAAAAAAGAAAAGCCCAGAAATAAAGCTTTCACTGTTTCTTGGAACCTCAGACATATGGAAAACATGGTCACTTGATTTCTACAACAAAATGTACACAAGCAGGTTTTACGGAGCACTCAACTGATGTAAAATGCTGTCTACAGTCAGAAATATTTTGAAGGTTTCTAAAGGAATGTGTATGGAATTTTTCATAGGAGGTTATTTTCTTTCATAAAATAAATGGTAATTAATATTCTCCAAGAAGGACTTATTTCTAATGTGTCACTTCTGATTGGTCAGCTTTGGAATCTGAGTCAGCCTCAAATACTAAAACCCCACAAAACAGAAAAGGAAATAGATCTAATTCTCTCTTTGAAAGGCTGGATGAAGAACAGGAATCAAAGAATACTATTATGAACAAAGCATACTTTGACAAACAAATTTTGCCATATTTACATACTAATTGAATGTTATTGGTTAATTTCCTCACTTGAATCTCAATGCCCATATTTTTCTATCTCTGATCCTGATCTTGCTTCCATCAAGTTCCCTGGCAGAACTCCACTGGGGGAGACCTGAGCTGCCTGCACAAGCAGCCGAGCTGCCAGTATCGAAGCAGTTCTGTGCATGCAAGAAAGCAGAGTATGGCATAAGGAGAACAAGTGGGCAGCGAATGACAAAACTCCAGTGGTTCATCGTCTTGTACCTGCATCTTCCTTTCTAAGTCCTCTCGGTGACTTGGGATTTCCTATAGCAATTTGAGGATTTCCCATTTACGCATACAGGCAAGTACTGAGGGAGGAAAAGACAGGGCAGATGAACGAGTGTGTGGGTTAGGAACTATATTTGTCTCTCCCCTCTTTTTGCCTCTGTCAGAAGGGTAATATAGACTGGGCTACATTCAAGTGTTTTCCTACATTGAGGCTGCAGAGGAAGTGAGCTTCTGGGCTTGCAGTGCATGGTTTGATCAGTATGGTGAGAAGCAACAGATGGACATTCAAGCCCCTACTACAGTAAATGTTTGATGATCTGTAGTGAGAGTATTCACCTTCAAATATATGTTTCTTAATACTGCATGATCTGATTCAAATATTGTGAGATCGGATGCAGATTGTCTGGAATATGTACTTTTCTGTGATACTACTGTTGTTTTCTCCATGAGGGAATCAAGCAGCTGCCTTTGAAGGCAGATTCATGGGCCAGGTTCCAACAGTTGGACCCCTCTCACCTTAGAGAAGGTGGCCTGTATCTGATCAGGCAGGTTTTTTAAGACACCAGCGTGCACACCCTTTCCTTTGCATTTCACAACTTCATAATTCAGGAGAATATTTCCCTTAATTCCCCAACCGTCTTGGCATTAGTATCGGAATTCACATACATACTGCTCTGCCTCAGGGCTGAGACTTCTACCACATGACAGCATAGAGGAGGCATTAAAACTAAAGTACTTTTGAAGCTGTAGTTAGAAGGTTTTGTTCAAGTCACTTGCAAGCTACGTGGCACAGCAGTTCCTGGAAGACCTATGAAGTCCTAGGCTTGTGCCTTAAGAACTGGTCCAACCTTTCCCTGGGCAGGCAGTTTGGTGAAAGAACTTCTGCAGAAATTTTTTTCTGCTGATCTTTCTTGTGATCAACAAGAAAACTTGACAAAAACCTCCTCACAGGTAGAGAAAAGCTCAAATAGGCAACGTAGTTGGGCAGCAAAGCAGCGTAGGACATCAGTAGAAAAACTTAGCAGATGTTAGAGATGCTCCCTCATCAGTTACTCTATAGGTAAAATATTTTTGATGTCTCAGGAACCTCCTTCCTAGGTGGGTATGACTCAGATACCAAACTAGTGATAAGAGAAGAAAAAGACTTTGAGCTTCGTGAAGATATCTTGAATCTTCAGAATATGTTCTCTGTATTTATAGAGGCTAACTTTGTGAGAATGTTCTTATGCCTTTGCTTTTTACATATGCTTGTACCCAATAGACCAGAATAGTTGTATTGACTCAGGAGAGCAACAGCTTTGGTTTTTAACTGCTTGGTTTTGACTGAAATTGCATCTCAATTTCTGTATTCTTGACTTTTCTAGTAATTTTTTTTGTTTTTTCAGCTTAGGTTGATTCTAATATATTCATAAGGAAAAGCCCAAACCAGCAACATAGCATATGCAGCTCATCGTAACTCTCACAGAGAGCTGACTGAGATTTTTTGAGGATTGTACCCTACCTTTACCCCTGCCTTTCAAATTCATGATTTGCTGGTCATTCACAGGTTGCTTTACTACTGGATTCAACCACCAGACGGTTGGGGCAAGTGTGCCAGATTGCAGTGCTTGTTAGGGAGTGCCTTTACTGCAACATCCCACTCCCGCAAAGGTCAGGGGCCACATTCTCCTGGTAGGAGACCTGCCAGAAGAGCTTGCTCTGTGGTCAACAACAGGTGGAAAAGATTAACCCTTTGAGAGTCATGCCCCTTAGCCCACCAGAGGTCATGACATTGAAGGCATGGTCTGTTGTCATCAGTGAACAGTCAAGCTCCAGTACTGGATTTATTAGATACATCACAAGGCACTCTGTGAAATAACATTTTCCTCTCTCTGTCTTTGTTTGGTAATTCCCTAGAGCTGATCCAGCCAAATGAATTAGAAAACTGCAGTTAAACTGATTAGTGACTGAAAGCCCAGTAATTTGTTTACTTACCAGGGCTAAATTTATATGCCTTTTTTCTTGAATTGTCTTTGGTCTCCTGATGGTAAATTGTCTTTACTTTTTTAAAACTTCGGTACTCAAGTGGAATATACTGGCTGAATTAAAGCAGCTCACTGAGAATATTTTAATGTGTTATCAATTCATTCAGCTATTGGTCCAGATCATGATCTTTGGAACATCAGACACAATTCTGCTTCCTTTCCGATTTCTAAAGAACGGCAGGGAGCAATAGACTTTGGCGCCATTTTTGGTGGTTCAGCTTTGCAACATGACCTTGTAATTGAGGTCCTTCCCACTGGGAGCTGCAGCACAGCTCATCTGAAATATCGTGAAATTCAGTGCAGGGCTACATTACCATTCTTACGGGAGCTCTTACAAAATCACGCTGGAACCTTCCACGCTGGCTTTGTTCACTACCCTGCAGTAACCCTCTCTTGTGTGGGAAGAGAATTTCTCATGCCTAGCTAAGAAAGCTAATTTTCTCTCCCTCATCAACATTTTATTTTACTTTTTTTCACAGGGAATAAAAAATGGGTGACTTGAGCCCAAGCTCTGTTAAAAACAAGGACAAAATTCTTGACTAATAGCTGAGTTCAGAAATGTTAGGATTTCATGCAGGAAGCATAGGGATGAAGCTTGTGCTGCTCAGAAGAGCTCAATTCAAGTTGAACATCTTTTAGTTGATAATACTTTTCTAACGTGTTAGAACATTACAGGTGCGAAAACACCACAAAGTCAGTGTGTCTATGGGCCTTAAGCATTTCTCTCTGAAATGTCAGTATGGCACTTTTTGAATCTCAAGTCTTCAAGGACTAAATCGTGTGTCTATGCTGAGGCTTTTAAGACTAGGGGAATGCTTCACTATCTCTGTAATCATTTGCAATTAAATGTTTTACAAAAACATAACTAAAGCATAGCGTATAAGGTAGTGTTTGGGAAAATCTTTCACTAAAACAGAAAAAACCTAATATGTATACTTTAAACCACTTGTGAGAAAGGAGGCATCCCTGACAATAGCTGTCTGTGCCAGATTTCTATGCTTCTTTTTAAAGAGCAGAAGTGCCATGCTATTAGAAATGAAAAACAAAACAATGGGAAAGCATTTTTCCAGCTGTCATCACTTTGTTCATATTACAGTACTATGTACGTAGATAGTTACAACTATTGCTTAGTTTCCTTATTGTTTGTTTAGATCTTTTATATAGCAACAATGTAGAGAAAAAATATTATGAAAAATAAGGAAAAGAGTTTTGATACAAATCCAGATATGAACAGGGTCACTTCAGATTATGACTGTATCCGTATGATTTCCTTCTTCCAAGCAGAAAAATTCAGATTCACTAAGCATATAATGAAATTATTTAAGCTTGGCCTTTAGCACTTTCTAGTGGAATACGGGTATTGCTATATGACATCATAATGCAATGACATTTAAAACACTCTCTTTTAATTGTTAACTGTAAACATATTTTCTTCTTCCTTTCTGCTGATATTACAGATAACGAGTGTGGTCTTTTTAGTTAGTTCAAACCCAAACGGCAAGACACGTCACTGTGAGAAATTGTAAGTACAAAACTTGGGCATGGCTGTGTCTAGGTTTTTTTGAGAACACAAGACTGGACAGCCAAGAAGATGAGGCTAAAGTATAGAGTTTATAAACCTATGCCTATGCCATCAGCTCCAGGAGGCATGTGATTACACCAAACTATTATTTCTTCAAAAACAAACAAAAAACCAACCAAACAAACCCTTTAATATTTTCAAGTAAGCTTGAAAATATGACACAGAGATTTCTGTGCTGTCTAGAAAATCCTGGAAATAGCTCCATGCATTTCTGGGATGTGCTTACTGATTGCACCTATACGCAAATTAAAGGTAGATGGGTTTATCCTCTGACTGTGAAGCCAGCTGTCAAAGAATTATACTTGCCTATGCCGTTACCACCTTCTGCAAATGTCCTCAGGCTAAGTCCTTAACCATGCCCAGGAGGTTTTTGAGAGATTTCTAATTGACTTTGATCAAAATAGTGATTGTCCTAACACTTTACTAGTTCAGATGACTGAATGCTAGTGCCCAGGAATGTTATCTGCCATGATTTAATTTACTAGTAGAGCACTAGTCTCCAAGATCTCTGCTGTCCAACACCACTCCACAGAAAATTTTCTGTGTCTGGAAATTTTATGGGTCTGTGGCAGATCCAGCACATTGCTCCATTATTGAATATATTTTTCTAGGAAAGTCGTAGAGAGCTTATCTGTGGCCATAGTAGCTCCTGAAGGAAGGAAGCAGAGTTTTAACTCTGACTGTAAACTGTGGATCCAAATCACATATCTTTTGAGTGTCATTCAAATATGGTTTTCTCTGTTATAATACAAAAAATGCAAAGTTTCATCAATTGTTGGAGGATATTCTTTAAGGAATAGATGCACTATTCAGAAGAATTGTGCAAGGACAGCCTTGAAGGTATCACCTTCTAAGTGAGGTAACTGTGAGGTTCTGACTTTCACATGGTCATTATTAGAAATACCATAATACTCAGATGGGAAAGAAGTTATCAAGCTCACAAAGAAAATCTTATGTGATTCCTCAAAGTGTTTCTGTTTCACACCAGAAAAAAAAAAAAAAAAAAAAAGAAAGAAAGAAAAGAGGTTTTGATTATTTTTCATGAAAGAAGAAAACAACACAGTGGCAGAAGAACTGCCCAAGAATGGCATAGGATTTGAAGCACCTCCTCAAGAGGAGGCTTGAAACTTGACTTAGATGAGGGTCAATTCCCTGATGTGAACCAGACAAAGGAGGAAACTATCCTTGAATTTTACATATTCCAGGAAATTTCCTTTGGAACACTTATCATCAGCTCTTTAGTAGCTTCTATCAAGTTGTGTAGGCTAGTGTCCTATCTTTAAAATGTTTTTCTTTATCCATGTTATCAGCAAGTTTCATAGGAAAGAGACTAAACAAGTTTCTAAGAGCAAAATAAAAGAATTAACTAACTGTATGAAAATTACTAACAAGCATAAAAACTATAAGCTGAAATATAGAGAAAGTCATGTTAATTGGTGGAGCCATGTGCAGTTCCCTTTTGAATTCATATTTAAGTTGACGTAGACTTCTGTGTCTTCTCCAGAAGCAGCTGTAAAACATCTCTAAAATGTGTCCTCTCTTATCCAGCAACACGGCTAAAGCTATTTCTAGAATCCATGTGTACTGTCTTGATTGCTACTGGGTCCTTTCTTTGTATTTGTTCAACACAGTTGTCTCTCTCATCTATTCATTTAGAAGGTTGTTAGAAAGGTATTTGAAGCAGACTGTTGCCTTGGCCATATCAGACCTCTAGTGACTCTCCCTTTTGGCTATCTTCCTTTCACAGCTATCCTATTTTCTTCTTATCTATCAAAATGTGTGTGATTCTTCTTCAGGTCAGACAATGATCTCAATCAACACTTTCAAACAAGAACTTTGCAAACATTGCACTCAAAGATGGGTATTTCTATGATGCTACCTATGTTGGGAGACAGAGGGATGTGATAACTCTTGGGACATGGACTGCCCCAGACATTTCCGAAGATCTGTTTATGTGTTAATATTGTGTGGCAAAGTAAAGAATTGATTTTGCATTTCTATGCTTGATTCAGAGCTAGACCACTCGCTAGAGAATTTGGTGGGGGCTACACTAATTGCATCAAATTGTACAGACCCATGAACTGGCGAAGATCTATGCTGACTTCAGTGCCACTCCAAAAAGGATAAAAGTTGCTTTCATCTGTGATCCTGTTGCAATATCTGAGTCCGTATTAGAATTAATCATTCAGAATGATACATGAAATATCAGCAAATATGCTGAATGGCTTTGCTTTCTACCTATAGTATGCAAAACATTTCAAAAAAAAAATATTCTGATTGAAATTTATGTTATGATGATGACAATAATAAACTCATCAGAGGAAGGATAAAAGAAGGAAGAGACAAAGAAATAATGATAGAAAGGAAAAAAGTGTTTCAAAAATCTATCTAAAGATGACTGTATATCTTTTGAAAACTGGTATTTTCCCTTTGTTATTATTTTGCTGTTATTATATTTGATTAATTATTTAACACTGCACTATATGTGTGCATACATTTTTCAGAAGTGAGGTATTATTTACCCAGTAAGTACTATGTAAATCAACTTGCAAGAACTGTTAAATATTTACAGTCTGTCTGGAAGGTTAGAAGAAGTGCAAGTTGTAGGGATTGTAACTGCATACTGATAACAACAGTATAACCAAAAACATAAACATTGCAGAGGTCAAAAACATTTACTGTTTGCAAAATTTTTTGCCTTGTCCCAAATCCCAAGATTTGAAAAAATACATTCTTTAAAAATATATCTGTTACATTCCACTGGCCTAGTAAATTGCAGCTTGCCTCTTACAAAGGTTTCATGGTTGAGATTTGGTCTGAATTCTTTAGCACTTCAAAGCATGATTGAAGAGGAGTGTGTCAGTATTTACTGTCTCTTTGCATCTGTCATCTTGATTTTCCTCACCATAAAGCTTTAAATCTTGGACCTGGAAAAGGTGGAAGCAAAACGCTTGTGCAGCTCCCTCCTCTTCCTTCTATCCTTGCAGAAAAGAGAGGAGAATACAAAACTGAGCATACAACCCTCCTAAATAAGGACTGTTTTTTGTTTCAACATAACTCTTGAAAGAGTTAGCAGATGTTTCAAATTGGATCTTCTAAAATGCTGATAACTGTGCATATCTCAGACTCCAATCCCTTCCAGAAGTCACTTTACTTCCGAAATATTTATAAAAAGACCATATGGTGAATCTGTTCTTTGAGTTGGGGATGGGGGGTGAACACAACAATGCATCAATTTATAGCTGATTTTTATTTGCTTTTATTATTGTTCACCCAATATTAACTTTCCACTAAAACTGCAACATTCTTCATTTCCTAGGCTAATATTATATTCTTGCATTACTACTTTGAGCAATTACTGAATTTGTTCCCATTGAAAATCTCAGAAATAATAACCAGTAAGTAAACATGCATGTGAGCATGTGTAAAATACATAAATTTTTACATATTTATCCTTCACTTCTCTAATTTACAGCTGTTTGCCTCCCTGTTGCTAAATTGTACCCATGTTTTATGCCTAAACTGAGAAACTGAAGTGAAGAATAGGCTGTCATTTTATTAGATCAGAGCCAATCCTTGCTTAATTACTTGAGAGGTGTTGCTGTCTTTCTTGAGTCCCCTTTTATGTCAGGAAGCCAAGAAAAATGATAATAAATTAAGCTTCCCAAAGGGGGAATTAGGAATATTCTGCCTAGCTAGGCTTACGTCATTTTATGTATATCAAGCATGCATGATGGGATCTCTAATGCAAGCTTCGCAGGACAGGGGCCTCTGTGTTTCTGGTGAGCTTCACACAATGAGCCATCGACTGAGACCTGGCCAGTGTGACACATTATAATACGCAGAGAGAGGCCAATTAGGTCCGTATGTCTGGGATTCCTTTCATCTAACTTCTGTCAGATAAAAGAGCTGCTTCGTCAAAGCAAAGCTCCTTTTCTAGTCAGTGGGAAGAGATAAGCATCTCCAAAGGCAAACTGTTCCACATATTTTACACACCTAATGTGGTGACCTGAGATGAGCCATCCTCCAGAGGTGCTCATCTCTCCCCGTTGCCTCAGGAAGGAACCTCTATGGTTGGCTTTGGCACACTCTCAGGCGGTTGAAGGAAGAAGAAATTAATCCCAGCCAGTCAGAAACAAGGACAAAAGCTAGAGGTATCTGGCAGGTATACTGAGAGAATACATATGGCTTAAATTGTCTATTACGCAGGACGCCACGCACCAGAGGATGCTAGGTAAAGATCACACTGCATGGCAAACCTGGTTTCTGTTTGTAGCTGACAATGTAGTACTGTCCGGCCTCAATTGTTATGTATGGAAGATTTTAAAAATAATAGACTAATAGCTGACTCCTTTATCTTGTATAGAAAGGCTTTAGGATCCTTATATGCAAAATGCTAGCGTCTTGTTACACTCATTCTTTATAACAGATCTTTCATATATTGGTTAATATAAGATAGTGGTATCATCAGGAAGTATGTCTCATCTCTCAGCACGTGTCTTCTTGATATGGTGATACATTCAGAACACGAATTCACACAGCAGATGAATTTTGAAAATGTACATGTTTCTTAGGAAAAAGTTTATGTTCAGAGTCAAGATGAAGTCAAAGTGATATCATAGTATATTTCATGTTATCAACTACAAAAGAAAGATTTCAACACTGGATCTGTTTTTCACGCATTCAACTTGAGGAAAAGAATTACCATTGCAGAGAGAAAAGGGAGAACAGTGACTTATTTCTTGTGCATTCATTGTCTTGAATCAGCCTATTGTCTGGGGCTGTACGTGTGTGGGAGTGCAATTCACTGGTGGTTGAATTCAACTCTCAGTTCTTTCAGCTGTGTTTTGAGGCTCCGATTTCCTATATTTCTCTTTATAGTTTTAATAATGAGGGAGATTTTAGGACAATATGTTCTACATTTTCTACGTTATTAAGCTTTCTTCATGTCCTCTCCAGAATAACAAAACAACTAAAGCTCCACCAGTGTGAAACCAATGCATATAGATAAGTGTCAGCACTAAACAAACCAAGAGTCTCCTAGGAATATACCATATTGCATAGCTATATAATGAAAAAATGTGATATTCATGTAGTCACACACTTTGCAATCATTAAGGTACTTGTTTTAATAATATCCCGGCCTAGTACATTTTCAGTCCTGGAGGCTACAGGTGTTGGTCTTGTGCCTCTTTCTCTAACCACTGGATCTGCTGGCATTGCCATAAGGTCAGTCTCTTTCCTTCAGCGACACTTTTGAGTACATATGTGCTGTTTTCCCTGCGTACGTGTATGTATTTGTGTGCACAAATTCATGCATATATGTAGTATATGTACATATATGTAGTATATGTACATATATGTAGTATATGTACATATATGTAGTATGTACATATATGTACAATTAGTAAGTCTAACACACTGACACATATACATCTTATGGCTACCAGCTTTATTCAACTGTTACCTGTGTTATATGACTGAAAGAGAGGGGAATGGCAGCTAGAGGTAGTGGTGACAAGAACACTGTACATAACTAGGAGAATCTGATAAAACCTGACAAGATCCAGATAAAAACAAGACAAAGCAGATTCAAACTAGAAACAAGCAACAAATTTTTTTAACCATGAGAATAATTAATGATTAGGATATTTACTGAGAAGTGTGTTAAATTTCTCACTTGACTAGAGCACCCTATTAGTAAAGGTTCCAGTGATTGCTGATCTTAAAGTCTATTAATTTAAACAACAGACTTCAAATTAAAGTATTTAGGGAAATAAAGAACATTTCTTTAAAATTAAATGCAAGTGAACAGAGGAAGTGGTGAAACCTGATTTCTGAGCAAATGTCAGCAAAAATGAGTAGAAAGACAACAGGTAAATACATCAGTAAACGGTAGAAAGTGATCTGGTGATGGGTCTGAGGATTTTGCTCCTCCATTGAGAGTAAAGGTAATGCTAACGCTGTGTTCCCGGGTTTTGCACTGGCTTGCCTTCATTCTCATGGATTGTGTAGTACGAAATGAGAATTTCCTGAGGGGAATAACTTAATAATATAAACGGCAGAAAGCTTGCCTGCAGAAGGGAAGAGTAAGGACTTTTCCCACAAGCATTTGTAGAAACATGAATTTATAAGGTCAATAGTCTGTAACAGCTCAATTGTTATCAAAATTGGGGAAGCCAGGTGTGCTTTGTGCTTCTCATGAGCACTGAAAAGAGAATGAGCCTTGGTCTTTGCATAAAACTCATGTAAAATATGTGTCGTTCTCTTTTCCATGCTCTTGCTTCCAGCCAGATATCTTTAATGTCTTATTAGATGATTCTGAAAAAGGGAGATAATTTCACATGGCATAATACTCTGGAGATACAGTTTCAAAGGGGTCAGTGATAAATAATGCATAGTATCAATAGCTGTTATTTAAAAAATTATTCAGTGATTTTAAGTGGAATATGCATCTAACCTAGAGGTATTGTCTTGCCTGCCCAGTTCCTCTTTCAATCTCATTCATAGTTTCACACATTCTAGGAACTATAGTGTAGCATATTAAGGTTATGTAGCTATGTTTATGAAAAACCTTCTAACTTCTTATAAATAAAGCCCCAAGCCCTACATGTAAGCCAGCAAATATCTTCTGGTGTTCAAGAACTGAAGTGATTTTCTCAATATGTCATAAATTATCTTCTCCTTGCAGTTTGCTGGGATGTACATCAGTGTGATATGTGCCTTGGGAAAGGCTACTCACATGGATATAATAATAGATATAATCTTGCCCTACCCTGACATGTCCAGAAAGGAGGTTTATCAGAGATGTGTGTACACAAATCACATTACTTCTAAGGAAATAATGCTTTTAATATTGACGAGTAAGTGATTTGTTAGTTGGTGTAGTGTAAAGATTGTTTAGGAAAAGGGATTATTCCTAGTAACAGTGGCTCAATAATGCCAAACTGAAATCAGGCCTAGCAAGTCTGTTTTCTGTTAGTAAAGTCATTATTTATCCACTGTTATAATTTCTGATTTGTTCTTCTTGAGCATTCAATCCCAATGTGTGACTTCATTCCAAGTTTATTTTAACTTCACATGGGTTCTGTTCTATCTGATGGTCTTTTCACTGTGGTTTTCAGAAGTCAACATGGCCAATCACCTTACTACCACCGGTTGGTGACACAGCTTGGAAATTAGTATCTCTCGAGAAAAGAAAAGCACAAAGAGAAGTGTCTTTTATTACAGGAAGGCTGATACTGCACGGGACTCAAATGATATCTGTAGTCAAGGTTGGACTTGGGAAAAATTACTGTTGGATCATGCAAAAGGCATACATGTAGAATGTGCTGTACTGGTGTGGGAGATGGTCCCGTTGCTGGAGGACCACAACAGTTACAACAGAGGAGAGGAGAGACCACTGCAACAAACCTGGGATCAGCATATACACTTCATAAAATTACACAGTGGAGCTCACCAAACATTTTTGCATGTCAGTAAAACTTTGAAGAATAAAGAATATGAAGGCTAAGGACTTGAGAGGAGCTTTGGTCTTGTGGAGTGAACAGAACTGGGATTCTGAAAATTATATTCAGTTCCTGCTCCATTTGTAGGCATTATTATGTGGCTGAAAGTAAGCTCTTGAATTTACATTATGCCAGTGTTCTCCAGCTATCAAATAGCGATGTGACATCTTAATGCTATGAGATTTTCGAAAAATAAATTTATTACTGAAATGTGCCATTTTCAGATGTGGCAGCTATAGGATCATATAAATATCTTTTACTATAGGGGAGAGAATATAAGAATAAACTATGGACAATTTATCATGGTTTTAGTTCCCTGCTTCTGAAAGCATGAATGGTGACACTATTAAATGAACAAATGCCTATTTCACTTGTCTTCTTTTTAAAGTGGAAAATCAAATCACAGTCACAAAATATTCTGAAAGCATTTTTTTTTTTTTAATTGATTTTAAACTCGCTTTCTAAATCTGAAAAGTTGCAAACATCCTCACTCTGATTTTCTTAAAAGAATTCTGCACCATATGTAAGCTGTTAGGCATCTGTTTTGTCCTTGTGTACATGTCAAATCATACTCCAGTTCAGTCTTGATTGTCTTATTGTGGATCGAAGCCGTGTTTTGCAAAAATGCATGATGCTGAAGCTATGCTCACTTACAGCCTTGCTGTTAATGCCACCAAAATAATTTTTATCAACTTCCTTGCTTCAGCAAACAGCTGACATTTCTTTTGGCAAAATGAACCACAATACTCCTGATCTGACGTCAACGAGCTGACAACGAGTTTGTAACAGATGAAGCTGTGTATTCGGCTGTTCATGGCTGAATGGGTACTGTACACCGAAACCACATGTAACACTTCTGCTTTGAATTGTAACAGAAGTTTTCACAATGTGAATAATTTTCTAGCTTTTCTATTCACATAACAATTTGGAGCTGGGCACTTAAAATCAGTTCTTTTGATTTTTAAATAAATGGATTTTTAAAATATCAGTGTTGAATATCTTGCATATCTGGTGTACTGGTCCCAGGTGGGATTTTTCTTGGAAATTAAGATATTCTGATTAAATTTGGTATTACACTTCTCTGGTAAATTTATTCACCAAGAGCTTTCTTAGCTTTCTATAATTGAATAGATAGAAGTGAATTATTTGATTTTCATTTTCTTCCCTTAGTGAACTATCTATTGTGATTTTTGCCATGTTCGGACAACTTCACTTCCACGGAAGCAGCAGAATATTTCTGTTCTCCTGCTAGTCCACCAAACAGGCTTTCATTTAAGGAAAGTTCATTTTATCATCTGCAGTCCTTCAGGTAGCAAAAATTGAAATGATTTTCTTAGTAATGAAAATACATGCTTCTGCCTGGAAAGTGTGCCATAAAACATTTTTAAAACAATCTTCAAATAAATTTGTAATTTTTATTAATTTATTTATTTAATTCTTACACAGGTCTAAGGGATTCTAGTAGAAAAAAAGATTATTTTAACTGTAGTCAGGAAAGTCGAATTCTAAGTATGCTTGGAAGACAGACAAATGCACCTCACAGTTACTCAGGTTCTTGTACCTGACTTAAGGTCCATCTTACTCGTGATTCCATCAGAGCTTTGTCTGCAACCCTTGCTGAATTTTGATGTACCAGTCTAACTTTAATTTCCCCGGCCAGTGTTCAGGTTACACTGCACAATAAGCTCTTCATGAGGCTGCACACCATAATTTCCATATCATGGGACCCAGCACTCACTAATGTTTTGTTGATCTTGCTGTTTCATCTATTGCAACTACATAACATTTCCCACAAATTTCCTCAGACATAGTCTTCATAAATTAATTAGTCATGATTGTTTTCATCTTACTTGTATAATGGACCTTGTTCTAATTCTTTTCAAGTAATCTTGAGCTATCAGGAATATATGTTGACCATCAGGAAACTACCTAAATAATGTTGCAACTGACTTCCCCACAGGAGATTGTCTTTTCTCAATAAGCAACAGGAGTAATAGCTTAGGAGTAATAGCTCCACAGTGCAAGTTCTGCGTATCAAGGTGATGTATACATTTGTATTGAGACTGTCCTCTTTTCTGAAATTTTAGGAAGTCATCAACAGTCTTCTTAAAAAATATTAACTATCATACATAAGCTTGGCATAACTCAGATTTGTCTAATGTCTTTTTCTGGTCTGAGGATCTAGAACTACATGAAAGCTGCATCTGTACATTTGGCCAAAAGTAATCTGCAGCTTAACATTTTAGAACAATAAGAAAAAAAGTGTGTGGCCATCATGAGCCTTAGGATGCTGAAAATCATAAAACCAGGACGAGCTGAAAGGTCATAAAGGTATTTCTAAGAACTGTTGGCAATAAGTGGGAGTTGCTCTTTGGTTTTCTTGCAAGCAATAAAGATAAAACATCCAGAAATGGACCAACATGTTTCTGGAATGGTAATTGTCTGCTTTTTAATGATGCATGTGATTTGATTTTACTGTCTTGAAAAACTGTATTTTCTTTTTAAATTGTCATTTGCCACTGCTCACTTGGTAGAAACAGAGAACAGAAAATGCACATGCAAACATAAACATTTATCTGGCCTGTAAGCTACATTGCATGGGACCCCGGATCACATATGATTTCATACCTTGGGTTATTCTCAAATTCAGAGCCTCTGAGGGGTTAAGGATTGCAGTTCAAAAGGCAACTGAGGGGCCTTTGTACCGAGCATTACAGGCCTGTCTAGATACAGAATGTTGGGTTTAATGATTCTGCCTCCCACTTTATGGAAAATTCTCCTATATTTTTTAATTATTATTTTTTATAGTATTCAAGCAAAAATGACCTCAGTTTTTCAGAGAATCAAGCACACAACCAAGCACACCATATGTGTACTTGGCCACCAATTAATGACATAGTTGCATAATGGCATAGCTGCATAAACAGGACAGAGGGAGGAGGTCAGTTTGAGAATAAAAAAATTATCTAAAGGTTACGATCTTGTTTATGAACAGATTGATTCATGTAAATTCACTCGAAGTTGAGAATTGTTTAACGATTCTGTTATGCAAACAAATCTGCTCTACACATTGTTTGCAAGCTATCAGTGTAAGTACTGAATCTTCGTCCTACATGGCCGGCTATGTAAAGCACATGGCATGGCTTTGTTCCTTGGTTAGTAGATTTAGGCTGTAGAAAGTGGTTTTGCTAGAATACCAAGTGACTTTTTATGATTTCACTGCCAGAGAAAGTTCTTGATACAAAAAAGTCACTGCAACAAGCTCTAAATATTCATTAATATGGATATTAAACATAGACTTCCTGTTTTAAGACTGTATTCTAAGTGTAAATGAAATACAGTTTTATGGGCTTTCCATGTTATTTTATTTTTTTTAATGAGGATTCCATATATTTGCTGTCAGTGTAGTATTAACCTGCCTCACCAGATAGATTTTACCTGCTCTCAGAGTTTCCAATGTTACACACTCCATGCCTGCTTTTGGTCCTGTCTTTGTTTAGGTCTCATCTGCATTGTGTATTGCTGTGGACTGCAACAAGTAATGACCAGATTCATAGTTGCACCAGTGTAAAATTCCCCAGTTGAAATCTTGACCTGTAGAAATATAAGCATAGGTTTCACTAAGGACAAGATTTATAGGTCTAGGACAGATAATGAATGTTAAAATTTAAACCTAGGTTGCTCATTCAGGTGGAAAAGAGGAGTGAACACAAATGACTCAAATATTGCCTGTGTCTATATGAAGTACTAATGACACTGCTTGAGTAGCTGCTTAGCATTTGCTGCTGAAATCAAGACCAATATAGCAGTGTCAAACCATCTGTTTTACTCTGTACAGGAATTCACAGTACTGAATTAGGTGCCCAGAAGTCCTTATATATACATAGCTATCCCCTACCCCCATTGGCAAAATAACCCTGTTGATTCATTGAAAATGTCATGCAAGTATGGGTGTATAAATGCAATGAAAGGTGAAGGGCATCACAGACTAAATTATTATAATACCTACTGCTGTCTCTTATAGATAAACTGTGCTGTGCTAGTCTGACTGGCAATGCTTTTATTTTGTAGTGTTTGTCTTTAATTTCATGTAAGAAAAGACAGCAGCAACAGAAAGATTTTCACAGAGGGAATGACTGGGCAGATAATGAAGGCTATAGAGCATTAGCAATGCTAAGAAGTCTCAGTCAGTCCTTAGAGGAATGGGAGTTTCATAACAGAGTCTGAATGTGTCTCAAATATCATGCTGATGTTTGTCACCAATGAATTTCCCACACTGTGGGAGTTTTAAAGAATGACTTATTTGGCTTATTGGCCTTCTCAGCCCATGCATGCAAATCCGAAGAGACAGATTCACTACATTTTTGCATATCCTTAATATTCTGAAGCCTTAGAATTCAAATATTGCTGGTCACAGGTTGGTAAGCATACAAATGGGAGAGTGAGGGGAAGGACTGGCAGCACAACCAAAACAGAAATTACAAGACAGGTCATTGTAGTCCAGCGTGTTATGAGGAAGAACAGAATAAATAAGTCATTCAGAACCAAGTGCCTTATTCTGGAAATGAAGACATTTTAAAGGATCAAGTATGATTTTATAGTTGTGAGTTACTTAAGTGGGATTTTCATTCTGTATTTTTAAGCAGTGGAGAGATCTGTCAGAAAGAATACTAAAGCTGCTTTCTTTGCCATTTTTAATCTTGGATTGTCAAGAAATTTTAGTGTTGGAAGGCTCCTCTTCAAATATTTCTCCTTCCTTCATGAAAAATACTATTCCCTCTTCATGGTGAATTACCATGGCCTAGTGATCCATCCTTTGGAATATCACCATAGGATGTGCACATGGAGAGCCTTCAGCTACCAGCAGCACCGCAGCCGGGCAGAGTTATCCACCAAGTTCACATACTGTCAGTTATCCGAAGATTATTGATTTCAGAGAACACTTCAAAGCTGCTAGTCAGCTGTCGGCTGGTTGGCTTCTGTTCAGCCCACTGATCCTTCCCCTCCTCGTGTTATTCAGCAACAGCCTGAGACCAGTTCTCCAGGCTTCTGGTTAAAAGTGCCTACGTGTGGGAGAGACGAGCCTTGGTCAATAGTGGATGTTAAAACCATTTCTCAGGACAGCTGAATGGAGCCTGGATATTTTGACCTGGACTGGTTTAAATGTACTTTTCATTGAAAGTGCTTGACTTCTTTTTTTTCTGTGATCTATTTTCTGATACTTTTTTTTTTTTATGTACTAATTGAGAATTTTAAAACATTTCATTATTTAGAGGAATATGCAGTAATTTTTTGCTTTGTTTCCCACTCTTTTCCTTTTGTCTCTCCCTTCGCAAGTTGTTCCAGTTTAAAAGACAGATGATGGGAAAGGCGGGATTAAAAACTAAAAACTGAAAGATATGTACTACTTAGATGAAAAACTTCAAAATTCTTTTATTGATCAGAATGAGAGGAAAAGATGCTCTGGATAACATAGTATCTACACTTCCACATCAATTATTTTACATTTGAAATAACTTTTTCAGCATAACAACATCCGTTCGGAGGAGCCATGGAACTTTGGAATAGAAATGGTACAAATACCTGAAAATTAAATCCCCAGTGAAGTTATTGTCTTCAATGCAGCCAAGTATTTGGCATCTCTATGTAGGTCTATTACACAAAAAGAAGAGTTTTCGCTAAGGGAAATCAGGTGGATTTATTTATACTTTTTCAGGCAAATTTGTTGCTGCTTGGCTGTTAAGGGTTGCCAGGGTTCTGTGAACTTGCAAATGAGTGTAGGAAACATCGCTGAAGGGCTTACAGGGCAGAGAGATAGCGTCAGGGAAAGATGAACTGGTCACAGACAGCTCAGAAGATGAAAGAAAGATAGCAACATGTGGATGGCTCTCCGGGATACTTATAAACAGATAAAGAACAAAGCAAAATATAAATCAGTGGCAATCAGGAACAGAAGTTTCATTGTCCACTCCTAGAACTGGGCATCTCAAGGACAGTCATGTCTCAACAACTGTATGGACAGTGCACTACAGCAAAAATAGCCTGCTGTATGGTACTGCTATTTTATTAGCCAGTACCATTTTTCTTCATTTGATGTATCGGGGGTTAATACTAGGTGAGATTTTTCAACCTATTTAACCATGAGTTGTGAAGCTGGTTGACCTTTGACTGCTAAGTGCTGACAGGGTCCTGTGAACCCTGGAAATGATAGCACGATGTTATTTTACTGGCGAGGTGCAAACAGATAAAGAACAAAGTAGCACATAAATCAGCAGAACCAAATCAGTGCATTCCCACTCCAAAAAATTTGCAGGAGAAGAGGAAAAGAGATGAGCCATGATTATTGTGCATGTTGGGAATCTGTCACAGTCATAAATTTGAAGTAAAAAACCTATTGTTTCAGGAACTCGGCAGGTTGTCAGTAAATACTCCAGAAACCAGGAATGGGCAAAATTGTACATCAGAATTAATGTTTTGCAAGGGTAAATGCAGCCAAGAAAGTCCTGTTTTTTCCAATGTGAATGATATTTTGACATGCCATTTCTGGTGCAAGAAAGTTTCTGCAGTTTTTTTACAAGATATAATATTGGGGAGAACTCACGATAAATAGCACTGAAAAATCAGAGAAGTCTTGGCCTGATTAATCTTTTTTTTAATTTGATTGGTGCTTCTATACTAGTAACAAGGATTTAGAAAGCCTGAGAGACAGCCTTGAGCCTGAGAAATGGCTGTATGTTGGCTTGAGCTGCTACAAAAAGCTGTATGCAGAATTAATGCTTAAGAAAAAGTCTGCTGCAGTTTCAGGTGCCTAGCCACCTTGTGGTTTCATAAATTTAAGCAAACAGTAATCAGCTACTATTTAATAACTGTTTCTTGATCCCCCACGCTAGAGATAAAAATGATTACATAGAAAAAATAGGTATTATTATTAGAACGGGCATGAAGAAATATTATGTTAAAAACTGGCCTCATGGTTGTCCTTAGCACAGGGAAGCAATTCATTTCTACTAAATCATTGACAGGTTCATGATGACTGACTCAGTACCTTAAGATACAATTTTCAAAGCATCTGAGTGATATCTAGGAGCATGTTGCCATCAATATTCAATGGAACACAGTTATTCTATTATCTCATTACTGTAAAAAATGCTATTTTCTCTCAAGGCTATTCTAGCCCTTAGTACATAGCCATGCCTATGTTCTAACTTGTTGGATCATCCACTTGTCTGAACTCCAGGAAAGAAATATAAAAATGTTCAGGCAAGTCAGGGTCACTGTTTACAAAGCCAATAGTTTGTTCTTGCCTGAAGCTGTTTTCTGTTTTGAACTTGGCCTGGAATAAACACTTCTTGCTTAGGATTGGCAAATACAGCTATTATTTGGTGTATCGGTTCTAAAAACTCCAAATATAAAATTAACAATTCTTGTGCATAAGGGAGGTGAATATTTTTTTCTTGACAGAACAAATATAAAGGTAATGGACACATTTTCTGATCATGCAGTCACACAGGAACTCCACTTATTTTGGGAAGCTGAGTGACACCTGAATTTTTTTTTTTTTTTTTACCTTTTCTCAATATATTCTTCAACTGTGCTGTATGTGACACTTCTCCAAAAGGCTTGGTCTCAAGATGAACGACCAGTTCGGTCACCAAATTTTGAAAGCAGAGGGGCCAGCCCGATAACTTCAGGAACTATGTATAATTAATACAAGCAATATTTTAGCTTTTATCAATGTGTTTTCTTATATTTTTATTACTACTTTTGGAGTAGCTGGGAAAATATATGGGACATATATACATTTTTCCATATGTGGTTTTGCTATTGGGTGTGGTTTTGTTCCACAGATTAAGACAAGAAACCTGAGAGAAGCTGAGTGGTCCATCGATCAAAATTTTCATTTCCAAGAAGCCCCAGACACCATACAATTGTGCAGAAGGGAGAGTATATAAATCGAACAATCACTTTCTGGTATTTCATTCTGTGTATAAAGATTATTACTAGCAGAAAGAAAAGTTAGACAGGGCATGCAAGATACAGAGGTAATACCAAGATTCTGATTATGTTCCTGTCTTTCAGCCATATAACTTTTCCGCACCTGTTGAACTATGGTGTGTTATATTTCCCACCACCTGTCAACAGCTACTGAATATGCCACCCAAGTGTTGATTCATCAATGCTTTCAGTAATACTGCTGCTGTAAGAGATGGGAGAAGAAAAGTTTGTCGGTCCACATGGAAATAAAAACAGACTAGTTGAATGAAAGTTTTTCATCTTAATTATACTGCAATACTTCCTTTCCTTCACTGAGAGAAATCAGCCTGCTTCTGGCTGCAGTTTTGAACACAGGCATGAAATTCAAATTTTTAGATGAAAATTATCAATGAAACATATAACACAAAGTTTCAACTTTCTTAATTAGGATCTTTCATACTGATTTCTTTTTAGCAGGGAAATGTTATGTGACGGGAAGCTGGTAACACATTTGATGTGCTAATTAATTTCTGTTGTAACACCTACTAGGAGCTTCACTTACGGGCTGGAAGGCACTGGTTACTAGCTCAGTACTCAGCACTGAACACAAGAAACAACTTGTGGGTAAAGATGGATGGCAGGAGGCACACCAAGTTCAAAGATTATGGAACGCAGCATAAAAGCAGCCAGAGGAAATCAGCTGTGCCCTATAAAGACACAAAGATACATATGGCTTTGAGTATTCCTCTCCGATAGACAGTTTTGAAAGCCTCTCTAGGACCAAACACATCTCAGTGTTTTCCGTGCACTGGTATAGTCTCTTGTCTCAACTTTGCCTTTGTCACCAAAGGCAAAGACATGCCTTCGCACATACCAGGGATCAGTCTCTCAAGCCAGGTTCTGGGCCATATGGGTACTGTCTTATTTAAACATAAACCACAAATTTGATATCATCATTGCACAGGATGCCACCCTTGCTGCCCAAGCTTACTCCTCCGTATGAGTTGTGACTCCTCTGCAACACTTGGAACAGGGGGAATAACATCCACCTCCTTTCATTTCCTTGCACTCCCATATCTACACTCTTCTTCCTCTGATCATTTTCAAGGTCGATTCTGTTTATTGTGTACAGCTTGAAATGTCAGTTTGTCACTGAAGCTCCTCCATTGTCTGTGGGGTGTTGCTCAGGCTGTGTCTAAATGCTTCGGATCTGGCATTAAAGAGAGAAATCCTGTCTGGCTCTTTCTGGTCAACAACAGTGATCCCAGCCAGCAGCTGACTCAGTACCTCCACTTCCAGGCTGTGAAGATGAGTCACCTACCCTGATTTCAAGAATGCTTTCTGATAGTTCAGGTACGGAGTCCAGATCTTACCAAAACCATGACTCTCCTCAACATTTCCACTCTTTAAAACACTACACTTTTCTCAGAAATACCAAAAAATTGGGCATTGTTTTAACATATACCCATAAAATGGAGGTTTCCTTCACTAATGAAGAAAGATTTCCAATTTTAGGCTGACAAATATGATTCCCACTGGGAGATCTGACAATAGTTACAAAAATCCTTTACTCGGTGTGATATTGTTTGGAGCTAGGAGGTTAAATAGTTTATGAAAAGGAAAAAAAGGATGCATGATTGTAAAAATTCTAGTTTGCAGATGCACTTGATTTGGATCACACAGATAAATATTTAATATTCTCATCCCTTACTCATGCAAAAAAAGTAGGTTAAAAAAAAATCCTTGGAAATACATGCATTAATCTTGGAACCTTAGCTACTGTGTGTGTTGTGAAACTAGCTCTCCACATTCAAGGTATATTTCTCCACAGTGTTTGAGGAGTTAGTTAGTGGGGTATCTGATGCAGAACCCTATGTGTTGGTAGGTAAATGAATGGGGAACTGTTTTTTAAATGTCCTTAAAAATGGTTTTATCTATATCTCACTAATTGACCCATATAATATTTTGTTAGGGATGTGAACTTCAGATGGTCTGTTCTAGTTCACGTCAGTTGTGAAGTATTTAGTCAAAAAGAAACTGGAACACTTCTGGATAAAAAAAATCTAAAGGGATTTTCCTGGTTTACCAAGATACTTTAGATTTCTTGATAGGTAAGAAGAGACATACAAACCTGTCGTTGATATAAATGTTATCATAATGCTTTCATTCCAGGGTAAGGACAACTCAGCCAGGTTACCTGTAGAGTAATAAACTATTCTTAAAATTTATCAATGGAAAAAAATATAATCTGCTTGGATTGATCTTCAGTAATCAAATATGATCTTCAATAATTAACTACAAACCCAATAAGTTTGTTAAAAGTAGTTTTGAAATTTGGCATATTTTCATTGTGATTCTCATGCATTTTACGACAGTAACGTTAAAAGTCCTTGCTGAAAAATGTATTTCACTACTGCATAGTCAGTGACTGAGTTACTGTGTGTGCAGACATAACCACAGAAAAGTGGCATGTGCATCCTACACAGAAATGGGAGGGGATAGGAAAGTCCATTCATAAAGCTATATAAATTTATACACACAAAGTTATATACATTTATACAGGGTATTATGGTTACTTCACTTGGCACAGAGATGTACCAGTAAATCAAAACAATTGTTTAAGAAATAGCAGTGAGAATTCTTGATTCCAACTTTGAGTGAGTCTCTAGGAAGGTGCTGGAGGATAATGGAAAGGATATTCCTTCTTATAGTTTCCTTTAATTTCTTCTAATCCTAACTGTTTCCTTGGGTCACCCCTATAATATATTCAATATAATTTGTACTGCAGTGATTAATAGATCCCTCCCTTGAGAAGGATTTATTATGTAAATAAATGTGAAGTATGTCTGGAGGATTATCGAGAGGTCTGAGATCTAATTTTCCATTAAAAGGAAGTTTACAGTGACCCAGTGTGGTTTCAGGCCAGTGTTTCAGCTATATGATTATCCACCACCAAGGATCAATACCTGGAAAACTTTATGCCTTTAATTTTGTATTGTGAAAGACATACTGTAGGGTCCAGGACAGCCTGCATTTGGAATCAGTTAGTCAACAAACCTTGCTGTTTCCTGCTTCATAAACCAGAGCCCAATACTTCTAAACAGTGAAGAACAAACGTGAATACACGAAACTCAAGACTAAAAAAGCATAAAAGTAACATAGAAACCTAAAAACAATAGAAAAATCACCAAACATGGTATGTTTTGGTAGTGAGTTATGTCAAGCTCCATTTCAGACAGAACTGTGCCTATGGGTACATTAGTCTGTGTCGTGTCCTGAGAGCAGTAGACCATGAGAAAGGATTCCTGGAAGGGTGGGTTACAGCTCTCCCCACAGCTCAGTGCTCACACCCCCATTGCACCCTGCCAATGCTTAATGTGAGTACAAAGAGCCTGGGTTTCCATCTGGGCTGTGAAAGTTATCAGAACTTCCTCCTCCCCCAGTGTTTATTTTCTTCTGTCATGATATATTCACTGGTATACAATACCTCGGGCTGACCTGTAAGTGAGAGACAGTGCCTCACATTGGGCGGGTCAATAAAAACAATTTTGACAAAGAAACCACCAAGCAATCTCATTACGGACAAACTATTGCTGGCGATTTCAACGACGGTGGTAAAGTCAGAGAGGCGACAGATTTAGACAACAAGGTCAGGCTTTCATCAGCAAACTCTGATTAAGTGTCTGGAGGTCCCAGATAACCTCCTTGACATCTGAGCAACAGGAACAATATGTAAATGAAGCTTTCATCATGCACTGAAATTAGGATAAGCAATAATTAAAGAAACTTAGATGTATTAGTGAACACAATCCATCAAAAGCTTTCCTAAAGATACCTTGGCGTGTAACAGAGAGCATCTTTCCATCTGTGTAAAGATTTCCAGACCTGGTTTACATTTACACCAAAACTTCCTTGTACTGCTTTGTCAGGGAAAAACAGCCTGTTCATTTACATAGAAAGGAGAGTAAGAAGGCCTTAGCAAAGATGAGATTTGCGACTGATGCTTGTTTCTAGAAAAAACCTATATGTTATTGTTGCACTCCCAAGTATGTTTCTGAGACCTTTTCAGTGAGCCTGAGCTCAGTAAACAGCTCAGGTTGGACCCATCTGCAATCTTCCCTGTTGCCTGGGTTCCTAGCTGCTCTTCGAGCATCTCAACAGCTTAGTCTGTCCTGCTGCTCTCTTCCAAACTTACTAAAAGCTCTGCAAACATTATTTTAGACAGTGAATAATCAAAAACAACTTGCAATATCTAAAATCAGCCAAGGAAAGGACAACATGTAATTGTGTTTGTTTGCAGCTCATGCTTAGCCTCTGTACCTCAGAGATTTTCAGTCAAGCTAGAAAGCTTCAAAACTAGTTTCAGAATGAGTGAGACAGTAATGGCAAGAGCAGAGTTTTCTTTAAGAGAAAACAGACAGTCCTCACCCCTCACAAACCCCTGTCCAAAGATCACCTACACCAAAGCAAGCAAACAACACTCCTTCAAGATCTAACCCCTTATACATGTATTTAAACTTGAACTGTAGAGTTCCAGGTAGTTCCACTAGGTTATCCATTAATATCAGAAGCTTTTCACAACAGCCAAACTAGCAGCAACCTTTGAGTCATAGCTGAGGCCCAGAAAAGGATTCTATAAAAATGGCACTCTTTTTGGATCCTTGTTTTCAATTGCTTTATTGCAAAAACTGTTGTTTTTTTTAACTTCTAGGCTTAAACTTAGTTTATTTCACACAGAATAAATACAGAAGATAATATTCCTCAGGAACCTTATAGGGCAAGACCTTTATGACTAAACCTCATAATGGATTAGGTTTCTAAGCCATTTTGCTAAGACTGAATATGACGGATATAGGAGCAGGTATAGGAAAGGTAGCTACACACAATATATGTGTTGCACATCACTGCATGCAACTGATGCTAATGTTTGTGGCCTGCTAATGGACTTCTTTTGCTGAGTAATAAAATTGTTTTTCACTTTAGTGAGAAAAAAAAGCTGCAGTCAATCAGCTGTGCCACCACACCTAAAGGAAGGTGGTGAAAGGTTGAAGTTTATTACATGTGGAGTGCCTTCAGAGGCACACAATTTGTCCCCTTGGTTCATTTTGACAGCATTTTCATGATAGCAATCCACAGTTTATTTTATGTGCTATACATCTTTATTTCTCTCAGATCATGCACTCTGAAAGTTCTCTCCCTTCTGTTATCAGGTAAAAGATATTTGTCTTACCCCAGCCCTTTGGCCTAATGAAGACCCTTTTCTTTCCAGCAGGAAGTTTAAGAACTGAATTCGTATAAGGAATTTGAAGAACATCTCTCAAAAAGATGAAACCCACTCAGGCTACATTATAGGAAATAATTCATCATTCCACCTCTTGTATACAATCAATAACACTAAAAGACTGTCTTGTCATCTTATCAGGCTACATAGGTTTTAGCAGTTCCTTTATTAAGCCTGGAAAAGAAAGCAGGGAGAGAGGGATTCTTTGAACATCCAAACACAGTGTCACACTGAGTGTGATCCTGACACTGCCCAGGGAACCCGCTATCCTTTGTTTACAGATGGATCTGTGATAACCCGACAGCTCAGATGGAAGGTCATCCCAGAGGACAAGCAGGGGGTTCTTTTCCATCATCCCTGAATCCTGGAATTGGCAGGTTTGACCACCCTCAGTATCCGAGCTCTCTGCTGACAGAAGTATGTGGAATGTGATCAGGAGATATTTGGGCAATTTGTCTTCTATTACAAGTGGGAGGGAGAAAAAAGGGTGAATAAACCCCTATGAGCTATCTGGAGGGAATTTTATTTCTGTAGAGAAAATAATACAGCCATTAAACTTTGCAGGTTTTTGACTGTCAAACTAGTTATTGTGCAAGACTGTTTTGAATATCCATGCGCATCTGCACTAGCAGGTGTAAACAATCATTAATACCACATGTGATATCAGAACTCCAGTAGAGGCAACGAATGTTATCCCATTGACTTCAGCACGTCCATGCCAACATTTCACCCCCAGTTCCTGAGTCCATGGATGTAATCACAAACCAGAACGAGTTTGCTCTTCCCTATTCATGAAAGCACAACTTGAGCAACAGGCTGGAAATTGTACCAGAGCCTTGCCAGCTTTGATAAAACCTTACTGTCTTCCATGGAAAGGTCACCAGAGAAGCACTCACTTCTGGTAGACCAATAGTTCATCTTGGTTATCCTGATTCATCCTTTAGATGACAGTGACATAACCAGTTGCCTCAGAGGAAGGTACAAAAACTTCTCCAACAGCAATTATTGAATAATTTGCCTACAAAACTTTCTTCTTCTTTCCAATACTTAGAAAGTGGCTTTCAGTTTCTTGTATAATCTTTAGGGCTTGCAACCTTGCCGGAATCCTAGGTCCACTAATAATCCTTAGCTATTATTGAATTTTCTGAAGAATGTAACCCTTTCTTCAGTCTGGACTCCAAATATATTTTATGGCTATAAGCTGCCCAGGCTGCTTACATGTTTCATAAATGAATGATTGCCTTTTATTGCTTCTAAATTGTTAGCTAATCAATGCTTAAAGTAGCACAGGAAAAAAATAAAATGTAGTCAGTTTGTTTTGAGTCTCCTACTTACTAACTTTCGACTTATTCGTTCTTTGACATTTACCTGCAAACATTTTTTATGATTGTCTTTGGCACACATCTAAAGCACACCATCTATGATCACACTGTCTTGTCCAACTACCAACAAACAGTCACTTGACATAGTTTTATCAAGTCACCATTTAAGGGTTTTTTGTTTTTTTTTTTTCCTTTATCACATTTAATCTGTCCTTGAGGCAACTTTTCTTTCAGGCTTGTTCTTTCTTTCTTTCTGTACCCAGAGAAGTAGCTGCTAAAAGAATTAATCTAGCAAGGGAAAGAATTACAGCTTGAAAATTAGTGTGGATAATAAAGCCATAGGTTAATGCATTAGGACAGGTTTGATAACTGCAGCACAGAGATTTCATTACTACCATGTTACTGTCAACATTTTTATGCATGTAGTAGTTCACAGAGAAATGCTGATGAAAAACAAGTGTCCTGCTAAAATTGTGGACAAAATCTAGATAGGGAATCTATCATGTATCTTTGTGTGAAGGAGGGAATTCAGCTAAGGGCAATTTATTTCATTGATTGCAATCATATAGCTAAGTTTACGTTTGACATAAGGAAAGGGCAACAGATTTATTAATTCTTTCATGTTCAGATGATTTTAAATTAAAGAAACAACAATACTCCCCAAACTTTCCTCCTCAAATGAATTAAAAACAAGAATCAAGAAAGATGATTTACTTTACTACATTTAGAGCTAAGGCATTTATTTTTAGAGAAAAGTTTCAAGTTTATTTTTAGCAAGGATAAAAGTTTAGAGATTATATGAATGTCTTTGATAAGAAAAAGGAAAACATGAGTTGTAGCTGGGGAGCTGGGCATTCCAGCTCTGCAGTGGTTTGTTTCTCTTTTGTTTCAAATAATTTTTTCTCTGTTTGTACATAGTGACATGTAATAGCAGATCTAGTATGATTGACCGAGGTATATATAATGAGGATAAAATAGTGTGAAAGTAATGTTATCTTCATATTCATATCCTTGGCAAACATTCTACTTGGCATTGTGCAATAGCCTGTCCTTATCTGGTTGTTACTTAGGTGGCTTACTTGCTATACTTTTATTTTATGCGACTTGCTGTAGCTATGCAAAAAAATATTTATCATTAAAGAATAGTTTAAGAAAAAAATGGGGAAAGCTACATTACTGTGTATAAGTGATATGTTGTATGAAAAGGTGAAGCTTTATCTGTGCCAATTCTAATTGAAACTTATGAAATAACATTCAAACAACATTAAAAATAAAGAGAAGTTGGTCAGCAAGGGCAAGATTCATCTTGCTTAACTTTTGGCATGAAAAGCAAAGTACAGATTATTGAAATGTAGTCTGCACAGGCATTAGACAGAGAAAGGGACCTCTAAATGGCAATTTAGGCCTTGTCTTTTAGATGGCTATCTTACAATAGGTTGAAGCTTCCACTGGATCCCTACTGAAAACTTCCAAATGCCCTCTTAAAGCAAATGTCTATCTTTTAGATGGCAAAGATAAATGAGATTAACATTATTGCCAGTCTCTCAACAAGAGTATGGTGGTCTCCAGCAAGCTCAAGGACAGTACAGCTATGCAACTTTCTCCCAGGCAGAGATCTGAAGAGTGCAGAGTTTGCAAATTCAGACAGCTGTTAGTTAGCTACACAGCCCACTAAGAGACAGCAAAGGGGCTCTTGTGAACACAGTCTTTGAAGCTCACTTCTTTATTCCAAGATGTTCACTTTAAAGGTGATGTAGAGGGAAAAAAATTTGTTTGAAATGTCAGCCTTTGTTTATCTTGTTTACTTACTGCTTCCGTTTCTCAGTATCTTGATCATCTCTGTGTGTTAGGGCACAGCAGGTTTTACTATAAACCTAATAAAGAACAACAATAACACAATGGGCATAATTCTAGGACACAAACCTAAGTTCAAAGCACCCAAGGGGTAGCCAGTTTATTGTCAAGAGGATTGCTCGTTGTCCTGGTCAATGCCACTGCACTGTCCTTCACTTCTGCAGCCTATCTGGAGCTCTTCTTTTGAGCCAGATTCTTCTACTGGCATGTGAAGTGCCTTGCACAGCGAGTCTCTGGTGTTAGATCAAGGCCTCTGTACAAAACAGCGATAAATGTACCTTTATCCACTGTCTTAGTAATATCCCATTCAACTCCATTGACCACCGTTTCCGTACCACGATATATGTGGCACAGACAGCACTTTGAAAGGCGAAGTGATTTACTCAAAGAGTTGCTGTCCACCCATCATATCTCTACACGTTCATAAAATGTGAATTGATTGTGAACTCATTTTAATCTATGGACCCTGGATCTAATGCTAAAGAATCCCGAGTAAGCTTAATCCATTTCTTTTTAAAAGTTCTTCAAAACAATAGCTGAGGGCTTGATTTGGATAGAATTTGCCCATGCTTGAAGGATGTTCATTGGGTTCAGCATAAAAACAAAAGCAGGCAGCTGGAATGGAGTGCCAGACATACAAAAGATAACTGAATATAGCACATAAGAACATATTTTCTGATCATTGCTTGCATTTTGTTTTAACTCTGACTGACAAACATTTAATGCCTTGAGTTTCTGATTACTATTCTAGTCATAAGAAAGTATTTTGTTGTGAGAAATCTTGGTAACCTACAAAAAGTTTTTCAGGCACTAGATTTGATAGCGTTTCCTCTGATAAAATGTCATTGGCTTAACCTGGCTTTCTTCTATTTAATCACTTTCAGAGGCTCATTAGACCAAAAGGAAATAAGCTTTAAAACTCAAACCACATGTCACATTCAAAGAACACAACAAAAAAATTACAGACTGTGTCCTTAGTTTCAACGTTGTATGGTATCTCAGTAATAAAAGAGTTAAAAAGGTGTTAGAAATACCCTTTTCAAATGGGAAAATGCATATGATTTCAAGGCTATGGTTCCTATTAACCCATACATAATGGGAGTTTTCAAGGATACCGCACAAGTGAATTCTTGCCTTACAAGGGCTTCCGCTGCACTTCATTAATAATGAGCCTCTTTTACCTGTAATCTTTTGAAATTAATATAAATGCTACAATGACCATCCACAATAAACAAAATAATGTATCATTCATCCTAGGTAAATAGGTGGGTAGACAGGCATAAAACTAATTTTAAAATCTGAGACAGCTGGGTAAAACTTGTATTATGGGGACATGCAAGACCCACCAATACAATGCGTCAATAACCTTCCTTGTTGCAGAACTGTACAGAAAACTCATAGAAGAACACCAGTAATATCTTAAAACACATACCCAGGCAAAAATGTACAAAATTCAGAGTAACATTTAAATGAGTGCCCAGATTTGAGCTCATGTCTAAGCCTTGCAATTTTACAGAGGTCTCCACTGTTTTGCAGTTCCTTTAATGTGTTTTTCCCTGGTTGTCCTTTATTTTTCTCATCTGTTGTTTATGGAACTGTAATGAACAACCATAAGGCACCCTGAGGCTACTTGATTATTAGAAAAAAAGATCCTTAATACTTACTTGACTTCCAGAGAGCTCAGGAAGGGTGTATTCAGGCACCACCATACATAGCTCCATGTTCTATTTCCTTACATACTGAGAAGATGCAACAATAGCTGAAGACACTAGGATTGCCTCATTTCCAAGTGTTTTTCTGGTTTTCACTGATCTGCTCTTCTTACCCCTTTTTCCTCTCTCCAGTTGAGATCAACCATCGTCTCAAATTTTGTCTTCACTTAATTTCTGCAGGAGGTGGAATTTTCTTTCCATTAACTATTAGACAAGGTCCCTTTGGATGTGCCTAACTTGTAAAGCCTTTTCTCATCCACGAAAAGACCTGGCAAATCAGAGTCCAAAGTGATGTCTAAGATCAATAACACATTAATCCTGCCAGTTTCTAGGTTTTTTAAATTTAGACACTATAAGGTGTTAGTGTTTTTATGTAAATTACAAATTACAAAGACTAGCCCTAAATGAGTTCATGCTTAGACTACTGGGGGTGAGGGAGGATCACACACACTGAGTTTTGATATATTGATTTTTACCATTAAGGCCTAGATTATTGCTCTTCCTAAATCCTTTTAATAGTAACAAAAATAATGTTGCTAATTTATTTGGTCTGAGCAGTTAGGAAAAAAAAATTAGAGGTCTGATTGATAGTTGTTGCAATTATGAAAAGAAGTTAAAGTTGTAAGTCAAATATTTCTTTTGTTTTCAGGTATAAAAAGAAAATCAATCCCCAGCTGATTATATCCTCAGTCACTGCTCCCCACTCCTTGGAAAGAGTTAGTACTCTTTTCCAAGCATCTCTCAGCCAGCTTTCCTCAGCGCCTACTCACGCAGTCTGACTTTACACCCTTTCTCTGCATTGGCTTCTTTTGCTTTTCTCTGTCAGACTTGCAACTCTATTCTAAACAACATATTCTTGCAGAGCTCGTTCACTCATGGCATGTTCACTGGATGGTGACTGCTGTCTGCATTTTAGGTCAAAGATGCTATAGTTTCATGAGAGACCTTCTGTAGGATCTTTCAGCTGATTTAAGTGGGAAAGACTGACCAGCATGTGTAACACTTCCCTTGTTGGGTAATCTGAACCCTGAATATTTTACAGCTAAGATAACAGAAAAAGGCTTTATGAAAAATAAAAACCAAAACATAAGAGATATGGGCAGATAGAGCAATGTCAGTAACAGATCTACTGAGTTGGGTGTTTTATAAAAAAAATTAAAATCTCTACACACAACTATATGTTTATGTCTGTGACTACATGTGTAAAGGAGACAAGTATTAACCTTTTTCAAATAGGTGTTCATATTGCCATTTTCGATTGGCAATTTTAACAGTATGGCATTTTGCAGCGTGATTTAACCCATGAGAAGAATGCTCAGAATATTTCTCAACAATGACTTTGCTTTAAAAGACCATTAGCTGAAAACAAAAAAAGATGCACTCAGCTATTGTCCTAGTGTGATCTACCGAAAATATTTCTTCTTCAGTAAAGCTTCAAGACATGATTTAGGAAGGTGAAAGAAGAAGCAGGCTACTTTAGCAGGATACATCACTGCTGCGTTCTTGAGGGCAGGCATCATTTCATGCACAAGGCAAAATGTCAATAGAAACACATTACGATGCCACATTGCAGAGGAGATCTAAGAGGTTTAGTGCCCCAGAATGTTTGGTATTCCTTTTAAGCCTGCAGCTCCAAAAAATGTTCTAAATCCCTCATGTTTATTTGAATAGATGTTGGCAGGATAATTAAATGCTCCCTTCAAACATCCTGTTGGAAATATTAAACAGTAATTACCTTACTCAACTTGTTGTTTTTGTGAGAAGGGGAGCCACCTGACTGCCAGCTTTCATTTATCCTGACACAGATGCAAAGGCTCTGCTGCCTTTCTGATCTGTTCACACACTTTCTTCCCATGAGAAAGTAAGCATTGATTGAAACACGGTATTTTCTCCCAACTTGCACACACAACTGCTGCTTGTTTCAGAAAGATGTCGACTAATTTGAGCAACCTCTCCAAAGGACTCTCCAAACAGAAATGTCTTTCATAAGTTTCCGGGTCAGCAGCCCTTCGTAACCCAGGATGACTATTCCAGTCCTGGAGGCACTGAAATAGTTCCATATAAATAGAAACAGCTTCTGTATCACATTGTTGCCTCAAGCACGGCATTCAACACCTCCTTGCACATTAAAATATCTCTCTATGACACAACTTTACACAAAAGAGTGTCTTTGCCCATATGGTGTCTCTTTGATTTGTTGATTTTCTTTACTCTGATCCTCTCATTCACTGAAACATTTATACCTTCTTGTAGGCTGAAGCTTTAAATGGTCAGCACAAATAATGCATGCGGGAGCCTTCTTCTCTTCTATTCTATTTGAATGTCAGCAGATGCTGAATGTCAGCAAATGCTTCATGAAGTATTTCTATTGTGTGGAGCTATTTGTGAAAGAAAACCAGCATCAACAACTTCTATACAACAATCACCTTTTTCCCTTCCCTTCCCTTCCCTTCCCTTCCCTTCCCTTCCCTTCCCTTCCCTTAACCAATTCCCTTCCCTTCCCTTCCCTTCCCTTCCCTTCCCTTTTTGTATATTAACCAAGCAGAATCCCTGTTCTGAACCTCCATAACTAAGAACAACTGAGCCAAAAAACCCCACACTGTGCCCTACCTGACTAGCTGAAGGGTGTTTCCCAGTTCTCTTCTGCAGCAACAAAATTCATGTGATCAAATACAGAGCACTGTTGTTGGTTTCATATCATCATCATCAGGTTGGACATACAAGGTTTACGCTGCTGTGATGAACTTGTGTGGATAGGCTCTCTCTCTGGAGGTTTTCAAAAATGGTAATTTTCTCCTTGATCACACTGAACACTCAGGAAACTGAGTAAGAAGCATTTAGGCTGAAGTTGTAAGCCTTTTAGTTGTGACTAGCTGTTTGGATCCTACCCCTGTTTTTGATTTTATAATCTTGAACTGGAATGCTGTGAACTGATTAACTTTTACCATACGAAATCCACCAGTTAACTGGTGGTCTTACAGAAATCGAATAAATACTTCCCTTGCTTGTGTAAGGACATCTTGTTCCCCTGAAAAGATTCTCCAAGAGAGTGTGAATGATTGCAAGGTGGATCAGTTTCCACAGCCAAGTTGCATCAAAATTGTGCTTCAAGAAATTAAACAGTGGTTGTTTTCAGGAGAAGAAAGAAAAAAAAAAGAAAAACAACTTTGAAATTTCAGAGAGTAAGATTTTTGTTTAATTTGTATGTCAGACCTATGAAAGAGGAAAGGGCAGCTAAATGGTCAAGCCTCTCAGCAGTATATTTTAAGGTGAATCTGCTTGTGGGAAAAAACCCTCAACTTTTATATGTTTTCAGTTAATTTGAAAAAAACGCAAACAATTCTTATTAAACCAAAGAGACTTTTAAATTTCTTTTTACAAAAAGGAAACACTAAAACCACATTCTCTTGTGTCAAATAGAATGTTTCATTCACATCTAGTGAAATCCTTGTGGAAAAAAATTAAGAAAAGGGGCTGAATTTCTGAAAAAGTCTGCTGATCCCTCTTACCTCATCAGTCAGCGGTTAGAGCATTCACCGAGGTGTGTGACATCCTTCCATCCTGCAAACTACAAGCCTTACAGCTTTGATTCCTTTTGTTAGACATGCTACTTTTTGCATGGAACAGCAAAATGTTATTTTGCCAGGCATCAAAGAGGTAATAATGACTCCATAGCCTGACTGGCTTCCTACAAAACAGGTCGGTGCCTGTTCAAATTCCTGCCAAGAATCAATGCCTGGCTTGTCCAAAAAATTTTCAGCTACACCGTATGAACAAGAATTCTAACCAAGACTGAATGAGGGAAACTTACTCGAGTAACCACCAGCGTGTGTGGCTGAACCAGCCTTCAACAGGACAGAAGATAAGGGGTCAAACTCTTTCCTAAAAGGACAAAGCTGAATCTACTTCTCCTGTTTCCTAGGAAAATGCTTTCTCTGGCTGTTTCCTCAGAGGGGCAATATCAACAAAAAATAATTGGTTAAATTTAGAGAAATTTTGCAAATAGTTTCAGGTTCATCACAATCGTATTTCAGGTTAATTTAATGTTGGTAAAAACTAGTTTTTCCAATTGTGAGATATTTCTGTTGGTTAAGAAACTAAGAGGTTTAGCTACTTGCTAGTACAAAACCTCTAAACAGAATAACTTATAGTAGATCTTACAGAAAAATATAACTGATGTAACAGTCAAGAAATAATTAGTCAGCTATTGTTAATGAATTATCTGTTGCAGTCTGAAGTAACTATAACAACTAAACCAACATGATTTCCTCTATTCTGACAAGCATTTAAAAGCCTCATGGCTTTTGAGTTAGGATGCAGATTCGTATGGTTTGCATCACAAAAATGTCTGTTTCAAAATATAGAAATATACAGAAAGTATGAGTGGGACTTCTGAAATGGTTTTAGATACTTCTGTGAACTCCAGTTAGGTCTTGTTAGAAAGGAAAAAGTCATGGCTTATAAAGAGTAATAGAAGGACAAGAAAGAACTGGAAATGTGATGGTATTTGAGAAACAGGTGACAATGACTGGGATTATATTATTGGGACTACATAAAAGGGATTTACTTTATGACAAAAACTCTGAATAGCAGATAGACTTTCTAATGTGTAAAAACTTGAAAACATAACCTGAGTAATGAAATTTGAAAAAATGCCAAGTAGCATCAAAAAGAATAGAATTTTTTTTTTTTTTAATGGAACATTCAGCCAAGTAGTGTATTGTTTGCCCTAGGAGATCATCAAAGCAAATACTACTGCTGATTTTAAGAAAGATCTTGATAATTTCATTATCCATAGTTTTATTTGTATTTTAATATACAGTTTAAGATAATAATGAAGACAAAAAAATATTGTGCTTGTGGCTTAAACTGATTGTTAGCAGACTCGAGAAGGAACATTTTGCTTGTGGTAATGTATCATATAATTACTTAATTATATTTCTTTTATTCTTCTGAGACGCTTGGGGTGGGATACTACTAGTTTAAGGAAAAAAATGTTGCTTGCTTCCTCACACATATAGTTCTCTTGACTTCAGTGAGAGTATTCATATGATTTGTATAAATACAGCCTTAGATCCCAAACTATTTCCAAAGGATTTCCTTTGGTCTTACTCTGACTTTGGAGGGACTGCCAGCATTTGGCAGAATTAGGCTGTCTGCACTTAGAGCCATTATTCCCACCACAAGATTTGTCTCACCTGGCATTAGAAATCTGAAATTTAGGCAGCTATTCATAGTTAGTTGTTTAAGCTCCTCCTATAATCAATGGTGAAGAACAACCACTTTCAGAGGATGATGTTGCTCATCTTAAGATGGGTATATAAGATATATGGGATTCATTGCCCTCTGGGTGAGTATTTCCAGATGCCTCACTTACCAGCACATAGAAACTCACTAATGGCTTAACATCAGCATATCTCCTTAACTGGCAGCTGTGCCACGCATTTGGTGGGTCAACAAAGACAATTCCTACCATGCATTCAATAGTGTGATATACACGTAAAGGCCTGGAATATGGTTAAAAGAGCATTATTCAAGTATTACTGCAGTAATTAATATAGATGGTCCTTATGTCCCCTTTACTGAATCATAGACATGAATGTCAAAAGGGACATTTATCTCTCCTGGTTTAATCTCCTGCATAAAAGAGAGTCTAGAACTGAGGAACAGAAGGCAGGAATGGACCATTTACTTCTCTCCACAGATGCAGGAACAACAGGGAACCTTGTCTGAACCAGAAAAGTCCACAGACCTTCTATTTCACCTTCCCCCTAAACCACAAAATACCTCAGCATCATGAATATGTTTAAGACCACTTTAACCACAAGTTTGGCCACAAGTTAGTTATCCTGGCTAAATCACAGCATTGAGAAGACTATCCAAGCTCAAGTTAAAATCTTCAAAAGTTAGAGAATGTAATTCTTCCCCTGGAAGTCTGTCCCGGCTTCTAACCATCCTCACTGCTAGGAAAGTGCTCTTCATTTGAATTTAGCAACATTCAACTTCCAACTGTTAACTTCCAGAAAGGCCATTGTGGTTTCTCCCCTAGAAACAAAGAGCCTTTTAAGCTTAGCTTTTTTTGTCTCTCTATTGTAATCAAACCACCACTTAGTCTTCTTTTTCATAATGGGTGTGTCAATACTGACTTCAATGGAAACAGGATTGAGTTGTTAATTTCAAATTAGTCACTGAAAATATTTTTCTTATCAGCAGTTTTGCTCCATCACATGCGCATTTTAGCTTATTATTGTTGGGCTGCTCACATGCTGGGCTGTGGGTTGACACCGTCTGGTTTTGTTTTGTAGAAGAAGGAAGCTCTGAAGAGTTTGTTTTGGGGAAAAACATGCAAAGAATAACACAAATTTCTTAAGCAGAGAGGAAGAAAAACTCAACAGAAATTAAATCTTGGATCTGTGTACAGCATAAGCATCCTTTTTAATGTCTACATCTGTCTTCACCTGAACCAAGCGTTTCAGAGCAGTATTTATCTTTGGAAATCACTAATGAAATAATGTATTTTTAAAAAAGTCTGTTTCACTGTTTCTAAGTTTGTAAACACTGACTCAGATAGTGCCTAAATGTGCCTAGGTGGCACATAGAGATAACCAGAAATGGTAGATCATCAGATACCAAACATAACTGAGACCTGAAAAGAAGATTTTTTAATACCTTTTGTTGCAAAAGTGATGGATGCCTCTTAGCAGAAAGGAGGCTGCAGACTGAATCAAGGAGACACAACATAAATATGGCATATATTTATGGTAGAAATACAAGACACAAGGGCAAAGGAGACAGTTGAGTTACTCTCTTGTTTAAAACAGAACCAGGAGAACTGACGATGAGAGAAAATTAAGTAAGCTCTGGAGACCTTACCATGGAGAAAAGCTGCTGGAAGATAATTTTTATCTTGTGATCTTGCGTTCTTCCTAATAGATGGAAGATATATGTAGCAGGAAAGCTATGTTCTCCAAAGAGGTCCCAGAACATGGCTGAGTCTTTAGACAGCCAGGAGAAAGACTTGTGCACCGCCACTACCTCTAACTCCAGTTACCAGAGAAATGGCAGAATTAAAAATATGTTCATTGCTAAAAAGGAGTTAATGTCTCCTGCGAAAGGAACTGGACACACGCTTAGAGCTCAGGAGTTCCATTCTTTTATACTTTACACCAGGTTGGCAATTAATAAAATGCTAACTTTTCACATATTATAACAAATCACTTTCTTCCAAGCTAAATTAAAGGTAATATTTCTATTAATGAAATTTTAGAGGTGCCTAATGTAACCAGTGTGAGAATGATGGCCTTAAAGCACTCATGCAGAGATTTAAACAGGAGAAAATGAGACTGTTGTAATACTTAATTTCATTGCAGTCTTTTCTGCTGCTACACATGGTCCAAATACACTCAAATATTTTCTAACTGTGTGAGTGCTACAGTTTGGGGTTTTTCTGTGTTGTTGTAGGGGTTTTTTTGTAGTAGCTGTGTTGACAGCACTGTCTGAGACAGCTGTCCATCAGGATTTGGATGGAATATACACAGGGGAACAAAAACAGATGAAACTTTTGGCAATTCCATGAAACGACATTGTGCTCAAGAGCATGCATAGGAGAAGTGCAGCATGAGCTCAGTGCATTAATCAGTATGATTAAAGAGTTACTTTCTGGAGCAGTTCAATGACAATTATTTTGATGCGATAAAGCACCAGATTTGTATTTTATTTTTCTGTTATATATTTAAATTTGCTACCTAATTCCAAAGTATTTTTATTTACTTACAATGCCATTATAATAAATCTAGGCATGACTATAAAATATAAAGAAGTACGAACATCTCCTTTCATTTAACTTAATTGGGAGGGCATGATCAGGTGAAAAAAGATAAACAAAGGGAATACTGGAGCACACAGGAGAAATGAGACATTTACAAAAAGATCCTCTTGGCTAGCTGGAAGGAAAGGGAAGTAGTTTATATCCTCAGTGGACATAAACTTTTATCCAAATATTTGCTATGCTTTTTCCTCTCCAAGAATACCTGTTCAGTGTTCCCTTCCTATGTTTGCACTACAGTAACTGGGTTTTTAGAATTCAATGTATCTAATTGATTATTATTTGCATGGCTGAAAGTCAATGTGGGCAAAAAAAGATTACCAGAGTCTAAGTAGGCAATATAACATTTAGTGAATATGTATATGTCGAATCTACACACTTCTGCATTTATCCTGCTACGAATTGTTTTGAAGTTTGGGAAAAAATTTTTAACCTTCCTTTCAGTGCCAAGGGCCTCAGTCCAGCAAACTGGTACAGGATTCTGGAGTGTAGTATAAAGATTAAAGGGAAACTCCTTAATGTAGTTGAGGATTGGAGATTTCACTGGGCACCTGTTTCTAGAAGAAAGGAATATTCACTACAGTTTTGAAAGTTTGCTTAACTTCCTTTCCTTACTTTTTGTAGGGGGAAGTAGGAAAGCATAAAAAGAAGAAAAATGGGAGAATATCCCCTCCCAGTTCTAGAACAGACTGAAATGCCCAGGCTTGTTCACAAGGACTTCTGTGACAACTCCTAGCTAGCAAAGGCCTTCTGTGCAATGGCATGTGCCCCACAAATGGGGCAGAGCAGTCTGTTTTTACTGTAATCTTGAAAGATGACCCATAGCTGTAAAACTTTGATAGGAGAGCAGCTGCAGATAGATAGAAACTTGCCCTAAGATCTTGAACATTTGTATACTGGATTTTGAATTGATCTGTCCCTGTCAAAAGTCCAGAACATGGAGCTGCTCTTACAGAAAAGCCAAGAATTTATGTAGAATTTATACTACAATGCTAAAAAAACATTCTAGGTACACTCTATAATTTTTACTTTAGATTTCTGAGACATGCAAAATAGATATTTTTCTTATATTCATTAGACAAAGTTAGTAAATTCTACACATTTTCCCCCTTTCAGTTCAGGAATTTGAAATCTGTTTACCTGTGGAAACAAGGGCTAAATAACGCCATGGGCTATGTGTGCCTGCTTGTTTATTGTTCTCTTTATCTCCCACTATTCCCCCAAACATTTAAACTTTGGTGTGAATTTGAACCAAACCTACCAGCTAAGAAGAGATCTAAAAATTCTGAAGTTCCTGTAGAAATAGTGAAAATATGTAGCTGGATAGACATCTTATTAATTCCACCCCAAGGGAAAGAACTTGGTGTGTCGGTGAAAGATTTAATTCTAAGAAAAGTTCCATTTCGAGTCTGTGTCTTATCACACATCAAAATTGTCATTCTTCAGTCAAGATTTCTTTCCCCAGGCACATAACAATGTGTGAGCTCTAAGTGATGCTTTTCCTGCAGTTGGCAAAGACATTCTCCCCTCTTTTTCATCCCTCATTTCTTGCCTATCCTTGAGCTAATTTCACTTCTCCAATATCTACTCAAGGGTAAGATGCTAAAGCTTTAGTGCAGTGCTTTCAAAGTCTTTCCCTTAATCATGTGACATGAAATAACTAGAAACCAAGCTTCATTATTTTCAGTATTCAGGAAACAGTTTGTTTTGTTTTGGAAGCATTTTTCAGAATAAACTGCATGAAACCATGTGATCAATTACATTCTCAATATTCCAAGTTGTGTAAAAACTGCATACTACCGCTGCTTCAAGAGTTCTTTGAGGGGAAAAAAAAAATTCCCAGTTTCTGGCCTGATCATGATTCTGCAATCCCTGTGCAAATGGTGGGATTAACCTCACCTATTGTAAGACTGGCACTTTGACACTTATCAAGAAAAAGAAATGTGGGGTGTGATTCCTGTTTCTCATTTAGAAATCAAAGAGGTCTTTGTTGAAATGTATTGTGTCTCACCAAAAACTAAGAAGGGAGGCCAGATTATCTTCTCAGATGTGAATGTCTTACACTAGACAATTCTATGTTTAACCAAGCAAGTGTCATCCAAAGGCTCTCATCTTCATGGGTTTAGGGCTCTGCCTTACAAATATAAAAGTGAGGACTAACTGATTTATGGCATTGCTGGTTTACCTCTCTTTTTCCTGGCATCTGTGGAAGTTCTCTTGGACATAGGGATTTATGTGGACAAAGGGAGAAGGTGTGAGCTCCTGTTTAATGTGGCTTAATATGGGGCTAGGCAGGGTGCCATTGTTCCCTCCTTTCCACAAAGATTTTGATGGAAATATGGTGTCTCCTGCCTGAAAATATGCTGTCTCCTGCTGATAAATTAATTTCCATCAGACTCAGTGTGTAGTCAGAAAGGATGATGCTACATCAGTCACAGCTTTCAGAAACACTGCCTGAGTAGCTTTAAAAGCCATACTGCTGAGAGTGTGAGGGTCTAGAGAGGCCCTAGGAGACATATTACTGGTAACAGAAAATGTTATCACCCACCTCAGAAAAGACCAGGTTCATTTTCTTAAATTCATTCACCCTCCTCCTTTGAACAGGAAAACTTGAGAATTTGCTTTTTCTGCCTACAAGATCCTCATTCCTCATTAGATCAACCCATGTATTGCAAAAAGTATCTGAGGAAACAACCTGCCCTTTACTAGACTTTATTTTCCTCCCCAAAAGTATACGTTAAACTGCCATCAGAATAGCAGCTACTCCAGCTTATGAACATATGAAATTAAAGACAAGCTACAGTGGTTAGCTTTGGAATCTTTACATACACAAACTAGATGCTTTGCTAATTCACAGAGAAGTATTTTTGTAACTAAATACTGCTGTAATAAGTCATCTGGTTCAGGTCTAGAAAGTGCAGTTGGAACTGTCAGCTAATGCTACTTAAGAGCACTTGAAGGTTCAATGGATTATTCAAAAAGGCACTGAGCAGTCTTTTCTCTAAGTGCATAGCTGACACTATAAAAGTTAGAAATGTAATTTGAGAGGTTTTTCATTAAAAGGATACTCAATTGTGTACTTAGGTTGTGTCGCTGGGCCCAAAGCACAGTCAGTCTCAGACGTTCAAATGCATTCCTGACATAACATTGGCAATTGCGAACATTTAGCAATTGCTAAGGAATAGTTATTCTCTTGAATAGGTCTATGAATTTCAGAATCTGCTAAAAAATACAAATCTTCAGCCTTCAAAGGGGCTGAAAGTACATCTAGTGAATTGAGTGCCTGGTACCATTCTCTGGTCCTGAGACCAAATGACAGAGAATGGTCTATGTCCATATGATTAAAACCTCTTGCCCTGTTAAATACTGTTGTCACATCTATCATACTTACTAGATATGGTCTCTGGGCCTGTTCTAACTCCCAGGAGATAGTTAGTTTGCCCAGGCAAAATCTCTGACTCTGACAGGCTACGACACATTTCAGTGTCCAGAAACCCACCTGTCAATGTTTAACTTACTACTGCAGACATAGCCAGAGATCCTTCTTGGGAAGAGCCGGGGCAGCCTGGGCTTACTTGCTGTTTTCATATTTCAGGGGAGGTTCGCATCCTTCTTTATTAGTATAGTTAACATCTGTGAATTTGACAAGAAAACAGTCTATGAATACAGTGAATAAATTAAGATCCAACATGTTCACAGTGTATCAGTAATGAATAATGTCTTCCAGGTGAAAAGAAGACTACGGAGACTTAATAAAAAGGAGTCTTTGTATAGCTAAATACGATGAAATAGCTTATAAGCATTTCAGTAAAAGCTTCTAAAAGGAGTTAAATTACCAATGGAAAAAATGTTCTACTTCTTTCCCTTCATTCCCTTTCTCTGTATCATACTATCTCAGTATCAGTATCTACTAATTTTCATTTTCTAATGTAAATTTACTTCATACATTTCCTAATGACATACAGTGCCTTCCTTATTGCTGCATTTTTATTACACAAGTTCAGGTGCTGACTTTGAACTACTCTCATAAACATTGACCTGCTGGCTTCCACATTACAGATTCCAGTGGAAGGGAGAGACAGACTCACATGACCATGGTTTTCATGAAGATTTCATTTACCCTCAGGAAGCCAGGTCTCTTGAATATACACCAGGCAAGGACTGCCTCTATAGACTTTTCCTCATCTCAACTTCTGACTGCTTTTGCCTCAAATTTGTTTTGTTGATAACTTTTAAGAACTATAAAAGCAGTGGGGTTGGATGATCATAGTGGCCTTTTCCAGATTCAGAATGAATGAGTCTTTGAGATAGAGAACTAAGAGAACCTGGAGGAAAAATCATGCTGCCCTCCAGCAGAGGTAAATCTATATTACTGTCAATGGTGTGATTGCAGCAGAGGAAGGCAAATATGTGCTTTGAATAGTGGCATAAAGGCATACATAACATAGCAAAGTCTTGTTACCACATCAATGGAGGTTTCTTCAGGAATGGGAGATGGATACTTAGAAAAATCTACCTTTACAAAGAGAAATTAGTACTATATTGGTTTAGAAAAAAACTCTCAGAAAAGGGGTTGGTTTCCTTAATTTACTATATTATTTTCATAAAAGACAGAATTATTTCATCTGTGACAGATGAAGGCAAAAAGTAGTGCCAAAAGGGCAAAAGTGATCCCTAGATGTTCATGGGAACAGAGAGGTTCTGCTCTGTCTGTCTACTACCTGTGCAAAGCTGCTTGACTGCACTTTCCAGTTCTCTTGAACTTACAGTTCGAAATGGATGTTGATGAACTGTGCAGAATACAAAGAAAAGAGAGACTGAAAGCTATGTATTATTGTAAAAAAGCTTCAGAGAACTTTCTAAATTCCAAAGGTTAAGTGATGCCTTGCTTGGACACTCCAAGTCATGGGAGGCACCAAGTTGATAATGAAAGCCATAAAACAAAGTCTAAAAACAACACAAAGGTTTGAAGTTGAGGCAGAGTACATTCAGAATAGAAATAAGATTTTTTTTTTTAGCAATAAAGAAGATCATTATAACTAAATGGAATAATTCACCAATGGCAGCAGAGGAGTGCCCATGACTAGAATTTCTTCATTAAGCATTGACCTGTTTTTTCTGAAGATTCTCATAGAATCTAATCTAAGAATGTCTTATATTGGTTCTTTCTGATTTCATAATTCATAACTTTATGAAGAATCACTAAACAGCCAAAAAACCTCAATTATTCATTTCATTTTTTTAAAAAGTTCTTGAAGTCCATTAAGTGTTGGAGTGTCTGCATCTTTTGCTCAGAATATATCTTTAAGTCTCATTTTCCTTTTATTTGTTTTCTTGCCAATCTGAATATAGCAAAAACAGATGTTAAAGGGCTGGAACTCGTGTTTGATCTGAAGACGGGCCAAAAATTCTCCTAACAATGAAAATGACATTCATTAATATTTGCCAAAATTGTTGAACCACACTTGCTACTGTTTGACTCAATTTATTAATAACTGACAAGCACTCTAGCAAGGTTTTCTGGCAAGAATGAAACAAAGGAAATGAGCCAGAACAAGTGTAATCAAGAAATGTAAATAAACTTTAGGATAAAAACATGGTATGTTTGAACTTTGTATGAAATATTGACAGTTTCCTCTAGGAACTCCGCAGGTGGAGGAAGAAACTTGGAGATCTTCTGCAGAGAGGCGGGAAAAAGAAAGACAAGTCTTCATAAGGAAACAATGGGATCGTCTCACCCACTCTATCAAACTCATGTCATTGCAAATGGCTTAGCACTATGTTCTGGCATTTAGGAGTTACAGACTCTCCTGTGCTTTCAATTAAAAGGATTTTAAAGGATTTTAGACAGTACATGCAGTTCTGCAGGCAGTGTTTTGCAGTTATTTTCCTGTGATGAGGCTGGGGCTCAGTCATTAGTGACTGCATTTTAAAGGCAAAGACTTTTCAAGAGGGCTGGGTCCTTAGCCCAAGGCATGAACTATTGCTATTCACCACGATTTGGTCCAGATTTATCAGGTTTTAGAAATGCTCCCTGACATCTTGCTGATGTCATACACACCCTCACCTATCTGAATTTCTGGAAGAAACTGTAAGTTCTGCAAGCACAAAAATTCTGATTTGTTTGAAGCTTGCCTTGAACGCACAATGAGTTTTGTAGCTGGTAGCTAGCTGTAGTTAAGTTTTTTGGGATTACTCTAAGCCTGCCCTTCAGCCTACAACATGGACAGAAATTCAGTGGGTCAGAGGGATTGGTGTGAAACAGTCCACTCTCAAGGCTACTATTCCTCTAGAAATACTTCCAATGGCTTCAGTGGAGTCCCAGTAAGGATGAGTTTCACCAAAGAAATTCATAGAATCATAGAATACAATCACAGATTCATAGAATAGTTTGGGTTGGAAGGGACCTTTAAAGATCATCTCGTCCAACCCCCCTGCCGGGGGCAGGGACATCTTCCACTAGATCAGGTTGCTCAGAGCCCCGTCCAGCCTGACCTTGAATGTTGCCAGGGATGGGGCATCTACCACCTCTCTGGGCAACCTGTGCCAGTGTTCCACCACCCTCATGGTAAAAAATTTCTTCCTTATATGTAGCTTAAATCTACTCTCTTTTAGTTTAAAACCATTCCCCCTTGTCCTATTGCAACAGTCCCTGATAAAAAGTTTGTCCTCGTCTTTCTTATAAGCCCCCTTTAAGTACTGATAGGCCGCAATGAGGTCTCCCCAAAGCCTTCTCTTCTCCAGGCTGAACAACCCCAACTCTCTCAGCCTTTCTTCATAGGAGAGGTGTTCCATCCCCCTGATCATTTTCGTGGCCTCCTCTGGACCCGCTCCAACAGGTCCATGTCTTTCTTGTGCTGAGGGCTCCAGAGCTGGATGCAGGACTCCAGGTGGGGTCTCACCAGAGCAGAGGAGAGGGGCAGAATCACCTCCCTCGACCGGCTGGCCACGCTTCTTTTGATGCAGCCCAGCATACGGTTGGCCTTCTGGGCTGCAAGTGCACATTGCTGGCTCATGTCCAGCTTTTCATCCACCAGTACCCCCAAGTCCTTCTTGGCAGGGCTGCTCTCAATCGCTTCAGTCCCTAGCCTGTATTGATGCTGTGGGTTGCCCCGACCCAGGTGCAGGACCTTGCATTTTTCCTTGTTGAACCTCATGATGTTCATGCATTCACATCCATTTACACTCTTGCACAAAAAATCATTTGCTGGTATCCCAGCTCTGACGTTATTCTGGAGCATTTCAAATCTACAGGTAATTTATCAAGTTCATTTTGGTTATTGGAGGGATATAGAGAGGTAGCACTGAATGTGGACACCAGTTCAAAACTGTTCGAGGCAGACAGTCAAATAGCGATAACAAGGTGATTCCTACATCATGTATCTTTTGGAGCTCCTCCACCGTAAGTATTTCACATGGTGCAGTGAGAACCAATTTTAAAAAACCCACTGAAGTTGAAACATACACTCTACAACAGATTAATATTAAGACTAGAATTAAGGAAAGTTGGAAACTATAATCATTTAAACACAATTTATAAGCCTAATTTCCTGCATGTCACTCCCAGATAATAAATACTTTTCTTTTGGCTTGGAAAAGCTGTGGGGGGAAAAAAAGCTAATTTAAGACTCATTAGTTTATTTTTAGTAGCTTAAGATCTGAGGGATTTGAAAACATTTCCCTTTTCTAATAGAACATGCCTTCCTGTATACCAAGGATGTCCACTGACCTCACTCCCTCCTGGAAGGTGCCACTGATCCATGACAGAAATCCTGTGAGGGCTTTGAAAGCTAAATAGGAACCAGAAAAAAAGTATTATCATGCTTAGCTGATTATAACATTGGAAATAAAGTTCAACTGTGAGTTTTGGGGGGAGAAGGAGTAGTGCCTGAAACAAACAAGCACTTCCCGTGTTTGCCTGGAAGAAGCCGATCTTCCCTTTGCTTATATAATAAGAACATTACTCGCTAATTTGCCAGTAGCTGAAAGGGATTTCTGTTTTTAGCTCTGGGTCTGTGGCAACTGTTTTGTTTTAAATGAAAATTAAATGGGAACATACAGCTAAAAAACCGTTGAGCCATAATTGAAGTGCATTAATGGTAATTACTTCTTTCTTTCACTCATCATTTTGACAGAGAAATCCATTACTCTTCCATCTCCATGTTTCCACAAATTACTCTTCCCTGTGGATGTGCAGTGACTGAAGGAAATCATGGCTTTGTTCTATATGTTTTTCTTTAGTGCAGCCCTGTACTTCTCCCTGTACTTCTTTCCCTGGAGATACAACTGAAAATATCAATAAAATGTATAAACAGTTTACTACTTTGATAGGGATAAGAGGAAAAAGAAGGCATCAAGTATCGAAGTGAAATTGTGAATGCCAGTCATTGGGAGATGTAACATGTTTGGTATCTCTTATAGCCATAAATTAATTGTGCTGGTTTATTTCAAGCTGCTTGTCTTGTCAGTGAGAGACACTTTCCCAAGACAGTAATTTCACTAGGTAAGATCCCTTTAAGGGTTCTATCACTTTAAGCACGTTTTCATCTCTCAGCTCAGGATCTCCTTTTCAAACGTGTTCTGGCAGTCAAGAAAACTGAATTATCCCCATAGGTCCCTTCACTTCCTGGTTGATGAACTTTTGTGGGCTGGTATAAGGAAATATTTATAAAAGATGTAGAAAAAATCTCTGTTGCTATTCAGAAATAGCTGTTTTACAGATAGAAGGAATCTGTAACTAAAGGAATTTTCCTTGCACTGTGGATGAGATGATATGAGATGAATTTTACGTGGGAACTAACCAAAACTTTTGCTTTGAGGTTGGTCTCAGGATATGAGCATTTGTCATGGCGATACTTCCACTCTTGTGGAGAGACTGAATATGGCAGAAGCCAACAGCTACTTCTTCATTTGCATTTCAGGTTGTTGCAAAAAGTTTTGTATTGAAGTAGCAATAAAATACCAACTATTTCTGAAGTCATCACATAAAGAAACATTAAGCATAAAAGATAATTTCTGGGTATTCATTTAATTAAAATTAAACGTGTTTAAATGTTTTATTCATTTTACTGGCTTATTTAAAGATAGTGATAAAACTTTAAAATTAATAGGTTTTCTGTGATAATATCACCTCAGACCCTGAGAGTCCATTACTTTAGATTTTTCCAGGCCTATATTAAAGTGCTCTAGAAGAAAGAGGTCTTCCCTTTGCCACAAATTTTTCCTTATTTTTTCAACTTTCAGCAATGACAATTCTACAATGATAATAAGAAGTGTTCAGGTGATGTCACCACAGGTATACTTTGTTTCTGTATCTACATTTTGTTCATATAGTTCTATAATTTCTTACATGGATGTTATCTTTAGATATAAGATGGGAAACATATGTAGCCAGAAACAAACAGAATGAAAAAAGTGGGGATAAGGCTTTTGGATGCCTAATTGTCTAATTTTATTTAATTTCAATAGGAAATAAATGTTTAAGTCCGGTACGAAATTTGTTGCTTAGTTACTAAGATATAGTATATATGCCTTGCAATCAGTCTTACTTGTGTAAGAGACAAGTCTTTGACTTCCTTACTATCAGAAACTGAAGATTTTGCAGAATCTATTTTTTTAAGTATTTTCCTGTGAGATTCTAAGATTGGCATTATATGTTACTGATGAAGTAATACTGACATATTTCTTTGATGTTCTAGAATTGCATCATTTTACAGAATGAAATTACTTAGCAGAATTCATTCTTTTCTAAAGATCATACTTCCTGTTCCATGGACATAGACCTCTACTGGTACAAAGAAACAACAACAGTGACCTGAGGTTTATCCTGGGATTCAAATAATGTCAAAGAAAAGAAAGCATATTGTAATACTAGATCATCAGAATAATGACATGGGTTAGTGACTTATGTTCTTTGGGCTATGAACAGTCTCCACTGCATCAAAAATGTTCTGCTTTCAAAAAAATCTTCTCTCATGGTAGTTTCTCTGGCCTTCCAATCAACTACATCCACCTTAAAAAAACAAGTTTTTGAAACCAATATATAACTAAAAAAAAGGGCACTCTTAATCCAACCCTGAAATGATTGGCCTGAAATATCCCAGCAAAACAATGATTTTACAATATTAGAAGGAAAATGGAAAGAAAAAGGAAAGAAGAGAGAAGTTAAGAAAAGTTTACCTAGCTGAAATTGCAAGCAAGAAAATTATAAAGCATAGGGATGGCAGAGACCTGAGGACAGTGTCAGTTAAAACTCTGCTAATCCTGACAAATACACCTGCATTCAAAGATCTCTGTTGCTTGCCTGGGAAAACTGCGGAGTCACAATGCAGGCCATTCCTTCAATGTTCTGCCTATTGCAAAAATGTTTCCTAATGTCCATCTTCAGTTCTCTTGTCACAGGATCCATCCATTGCCTATTTTCTGTCTCTAATGAGCATGGAGAGCTGATTGTTCCCTTCTTCCTTTTACGGGTATGTTCCTTCCAGTCTTCTTTTCTTTAGACTAAACAACCTCAGTACACTTATGTATTTTTTTTTAAATCTGTAATTTTTTGTTTCTAGGGTTCCTATGTTAGCACCAATAATTTAGGCAAGAAGATTCTCTCAATACGTTATGTCCCCTCTAAACAAGAGAGAGCTTATTAGAATTCAACTCATTAATTGCATTAATGTTGACTCAGAGAACAGGTACACAAGCATCGCTTCCCTTTTCTCTCACCTCTTTTTCTTTTTAATATAGGGGTCCTGTATGGTCGGATGCTTTTTCTCTCGAGCTGCTTCTCTCTTTCCACAGGTAGCCTATGCACCTAGTTCAGAAGCTCTGAATTTTTCAGTTAGACCAGACATCTACTTTTAGTTGGTTTGACCAGAGGTGGAAACAACTCTGAACCAAAATGTGGACCGTGTAGCTGCCTGGTACATGGCTACACCACTTCACACAGGTTCATGTGCCAGCCCAGACTCTACCAGTAAATACCTGCTTTCAGTGCAGGTATGTTTGAGTGTATAAAGGTGTAACTAGGTGGATGTTTTATTTGTACCTTATCTTTGTGTCCATGCTGAACTTTAAGCATGTGGTTTACGTGTATTGCTGTGCTCACATATACGTGCACATTGTCATTGTATCTACAGTAAAAGAGCAAACTGTAAAAGATGGTTGGGTTGATTTGTCTTCAGCTTCTCTCTTAAAGCTTGAACTCTTGTAAAGAGGTAGCTGGTTAACCTAAGTGAGCTCTCAGACTAACCAGTTATATTGCTTTGGTGGCACTGTGTGGGGTGGAACACCAGTTTGCTTAGCGCCTTCCTGGGTGAACTGGGAAGGTGCTCTTGGGCCTAAGCCCAGTGCAGGCGGTACTGCAGCACTTTAGTCCTGCTGAGAAGTTAGCCCCTCTAAAACTTTGAAACATATTTTAGCATGTTATGTGCTTGATTTCCAGCTGAGGCTATTTATTTCCAAAAGTTACAAGGTTATTTCCAAATTCTTAATTAAATCAAGGGAAATCAGATGCCTTAAATTTGAGTCTTAGGGTGGCTTTTTTTTTGTAAACCCTCCAAACGCCTTTCAAAAACTTTTGGTATCAAAATTTTTCTGCTCATCTGACTCCAAGTTTTTGAAGCCTGTTCTCCTAGTGACAATGGCAAAACTAGGGATTCATGAGAGCTGGACTAAACTATCATACGGTAACTAGCCCATTTCCCAAACATACATACCAGGCAACACATATTTCTTTCTGGTGACATATAAGTTGATTTTCTTGCTTTAAGAGAGACACATTTTTCATATTTCTCTGTATATACGTTGATATAAATAGAGATGTGATTCTATCATAAATTTCCTCTTTTACATTGTGCCTCCTTGTCTTACACATCTTTTTCCTCACCTACTGCAGTTTCTACAGGAAACAAATTTCCTCCCACAGTCGCCCACAATCCTTCTGTCCCACCAAACAATACAAGCTCAATTACATCATTACATGAATTAAATAGGAAAATAAATAAATAAATAAATAAAGATGAATTGCAACCCTTTGGTTTCAGTATATTCAGAACAGACTTCTGACAACTAGTTTAGTTGTCTTTTAGTTTACTTTCCACAGTATTTCATTGTTCCAGTGTTTTGGTCTCTTCCTCAGCACAGATATGTCACGCGCAGCCTACTAACAAGGATGCTGGAAAACTGTGAGCAAATAAGGACTTGAACTGAGCTCCTAAATCCCAGTTACTTTTCAAATCAGCACAGAATCCTTTGCTGTTAGTTCAAGTGCTTTTATTGCACCTTTCTGGATTGAAGTGAATTACAAATAAAGGGTCTGTTTGTTTTGCAGTAGAGAGACACCCTAAAGCCTTTCTGTGGTATCTTCTACTGATTGCAACAGAAAAAGGAAAATCATCCTCTTGGAAGGTAAGCCAAGGCCAGAGACTGGCTTATAGTATTAACCAATATTTTGGAGAATATTGAAGACAGATCCTAGACTGGATTCATGTCACCTAGCTTCAACTACCTAAACCCTACATGTTTAGTCTAAGCTTGCCATCTAGGCTCCTCATAATTGACAGGTCCTCCGAGGGTGTGAAGTGAGATTAACCTAGCCCTCAGGGACTTCAGTAGGTTTGCAATTGCTGTTGAGTAATTATGTCTGCTAATTACTAAGGGTGAGAAAAAAAATCATATGCCTCTACACCCACCAGGGCTTTACAAAGCCACTACACAGTGGTGACACAGTTTCAGAGGACCTGTCTGTCCAAGGTAAAAATCACCTGAGATAGGTGAATATCTGAGACCTAAAGTTGCTGCTTTGTTATTTCAATGCCCAGTCCTGATGCAATAATTTGGGGATTTTTTTTAGCCCAATCATATAATGTAACTACTCTTAGAACAAACCTTGTTCTAGGTTGTATACTGTACAGTACATGAAGTCCAAATCCTTGACTGGAGGTACTCTCATGTCTTTGGTGTACAACCCAGCAAAATAACTATATGAGTATCACAGACTTGGTACATGGGAAGAGATAAGGTCTGTTATAAAACTCTTGCTAAAACTGTAGTGGTTAGAAATTTTGCAAGGGAACCTAAACATTTAGCGGGCTTTGGTCTATGTGCAGAACCCAAAATATAACACTGGGAGGCTAGTTAAACTGACAGTGAGTACTAAGGAGTACTTTCAAATCTATGGAAGATTTTTAAAGTATGAGATTAAGTCCTAAGCAGTAGACTGTGAACATTGTAAAACTATCTGCTCATGCAACACAAATGTCACACTGGCACATTTTTGACTGTTCAGATAAAAGAGAAAAAGATATCCCCTTCCTCACCTTTTCTATATTAAGAGCTGAAAAAACCTAATATCCCTGGTCCACAGGAAAAATAAAATCTTGGTTCTGGCACCAAAACTGTCTTAATTATACTTTACATTTGACAACTATTTCCTTATAATCTAAAACTCCGCTCCAAATCCCATAAGCATTCAAGCACAAAAATGAAGCTGATTTAATGCACCAAGTGTGTTTTGTTCCCCGGCACAAGATGAATAAAATGTAGTGTTCCTGGAGGTCAAAACCCACACATTGTAGCAGACTTCTTGTAAATCTTTTAGATAAGTTTAGGATGGCTGCTGTTATTTTTGTAACCTTCCTTTGAACCATAACTTCCTCATCAGGTACTTCATATTCTACCTCAAAGACATAAAACTCCCAAAAGCCAAGCTATTTCTTTCAGCTCTTTTACAGTACAAAGCAGCCATCCAACCATCCCTTGGGTCATGCAATATTGCTACATTTTGCATCAGTACTTCAGAAGACAGAGCTCATCCCTTATAATTTTTCATACTTAAATTGACAGAATCTACTTGGAGGAGCCATAGGCTGCAGCTTATTTCAAATGAGGGCACACGGGCACACACTGATTGGCTGCCAGCTCGGTTGTGAGCCTTGAAATAAAGCCATGGTATCATAGCATCTATTATATGGCTAACACAATGTTCAGGTAAGAAAGCTAAGCTTTAAAATAAGTTGAGGTCTGAAGAACAGACTTTAACAAGAAGCTGAACACCAGAAAGTCAAAAAGGGACCTATTAAAGCTTCATTGCAATTTTGTACATGTAATTTTGTGACTAATATTTTTATGGTCTATGTGAATGCGTATGTGTTTGGGGGATTTTAAAGACTGGATAATAACTGGGTAAACATTTTACAACTAGGATCTATAAATTATCCGTTTTCCTACTTTCTAGGAGTTTTGTGAACCTAAATGTATTAAAAATCATGAACTGTTTAAATACTGTAGTGCTGGAGGCCACTGGATTGTCTCATTATAATTTCATATTGTGCAGAAATCATCATTGTATTATTCACTCATAAGCTAATGCTACAATCTGGACAGGTCTTGCTTTATTTCTATCTTTCTTTTTTTAAAAGAATTAGCATTTTTGGCTAGTCTAAATCACTCCCCTCACAAAAACAGTTTCAGGAACATTAACCAGAACAAGTTAAACAGGTCCATTAACCTAGTACAGAATAAAATGCCCCTTCAAGCCCCTCTAAACTCAAGTGGTTGCTCTCTCTCTCTCTCTTTTTCTCTGAAACCTGAACCCTACCCGCTTGGCTTCTTGGTATTGCTTCAACAGTCTAGAGGGGGGTGAACTCCCCTACACTATGTATGCCACGTCTTCTGTCCTAGCTTGTCTTCTTGGAAGATGGGAGGTAGCTCTGAACCTCCCCAGGTTCAGGCAGGTGAGGCTTCCACCCCTGTTTCTAGATGAATAATCCAACACCAGGCTAATAAGCAAAAGATGCATGTTCTTTTCTTTCTGTGGTAATGTTTTGGGCAGAAGTGGCCATTGTTGCCTTCTTTACCTTTTGGTGAGCCCCAGGTTTGTGGGTCTTACTAGGCGCTCTCAGAGCACGTGTACCAGACTGGATTCCCTGGGAGTCTTTGTGTATCCCAAAGGCTTTAAGTAACTACTAGGTACCTAAATACTCATGAAATATCGGTGTCCCTGTCACATTAAAGGTAGTATTAGCTTTTAATTGTCTAATTAGGTTTCTAAGCAAACAACTCAGTGCTTATGCATCGTCTAGTCCCTCAGCAGGTAGGTGGGGTTTGTTTGAAATTTCAGCCTTTCTCTGGAAAAGTTGCACAGTAGGCAAGTGATTGCTATTGGGATCTCACCCCGGCCTTTTAAACAAATTTAGAAACTCTGCTGTGGTTGCTACCTGAGCCCAGTGCACAGAAATTCTATGAATACTTACTCAGCAATGGGGTTTTGTTTTGTTTAAGGTATTAACTGGAATCCAGAGCTTCTCCAGAGTTCCTACAAGAAACATAATGGTATTTTTTGGCAGAAATTACAAATGACAGTCACCTTTTTCATTTCAAAAAGCAGCAATGTGACTGTGATATTTTTAACATGCTGGGGTAGTAGAGTGGGGGCAGATTTGTCAAAGCTACTTATTTTACAGGGTGACATTTAGCATGAACAGGTTAGCAAATGGCTTGAATTTGTCTAAAAAGAGAAAACTTGAACTCTGACAATAAACATCCCAGCAGAGATAAAAGGAATGTTTAAAATTGGTTTCATTAAACTGCAATTATGACTTCTACTTTTGGTTCTCAGTAGCTTCAGGGAGACTTTTGTAGTGCCCACCCTCCCCCCCCCAAAAAAAAAAAAAAAAAAAAAAAGGAATTAAAAGGGCTACTGCTCTAAACTGGGAAAAGGTAAAATCTTATAGTTATGCAGCCTTGAATTTCCATCAGGTCTTGTAATTTTTAATTTGTCCTTATAAATCCGTCCTGACAAGAATCTCAGACTGCAGGAATCTGTAGAAAATTCATAGAAGAAACTGTGCCTGTGTGTACAAAAGGGGTTTAAGTCATACCACTTAAGTCAATCCATAGCCCTTTCCTGGACTGCCTTGGACCCAAACATATCCCTTGGTATAATAGTTTTATATTATACATAAATAGCAGATTGCACTGCTTACCAAGAATAATCAAAGCAGCTACGTCCTCTGTTTCACAACTATATCCGCCTCCTCTCCCCCAAAGATGGCAATGCCAGTTCCAAGTCTTACATCAATTCAGTGAGAAAGGGGAAACCTATGACCAGCTTCAGTTTCTTGAATACTTTCTACTGCGATATTCATCCAGAGAATTCTATATACAAAGCAAGATTAACATTTAAATGTCAAACGTGTCTGGGATATACAACTGAAAACAAACCATTAAGTTGCCAGAAACTATGTCTGTTGATTGCTTAAATGCAACACACACAGTCCACATAGCTGCTTTCACATTAAGCCTGCTGGAACATAGGCAATGCTCAGTACCTTTACAAACCTTCTGCACTTCAGCAAGTTTTACCTCAAATGAACTCAGCTACAGCACAAAGAAAAGTCATCACAAACTCACACTGCACTGCTGAAGAATGATTCAAAGAACAGCTCAATCTGTTCTGAGCTGGAACAAATTGTTCAAAGAACCAGACTAGTTAAAAATTATATGCACCGTTAATGCAGAGTGCACAAATCCCCAGTAAAGTGCTTGTTTCTGTCATTCACTACACCTAGTTTACTTACGCATACATGCTAAACTCCATATTAGGCATCTAACCACCAAAATTATGCCTCTCAAGGAATAAGTTAAAGATATGTTTTCTCAGTTGTTGTCTAATCCAAGCTCATCTCAGATGCCGAGGCTGCAGGTAACTAAAGAAAGGAAGACGATGCATTATTCTGCCTATAGAACCCCCTAAACATATGCACATGGGTTTGTACGTCACAAAGGGTGTTTCTCTGTGTTTCAGATTATTCCAGCTCCATTTGCAGTTTGCAATTAGGGGAGAGGGAGTTTAAAATCTTGGAAACATCTTGTGACAGAACAGGGGTGGTGATGGAAGTCTAGAGATTTCTTTGGATCATTACGCTACTTATCAAGCTATATCAAGACCTTACTATATGCACTGTTCAAGACAGAACTGGAATCAGCAAAGCAGAGACTGCACCTGAATGGATGAATTGATGGAAGTTGATAAACAAATAAAAAAAAAAGTTTTAGGAGCAAAATAAAGTTTAGCAGGAAAGCAGTATACAATAATATCTCTTGGGAAGAAAGAAAGAACAGCTCAGTTTAGCAACCAGGCATGACCAGAGCCAGTCAATAATTCCTTAAAAATAATTTGTTTGACTTTTTTCCCCCTTTATTCTATAAATCAACTAGTTTTCTGAATGTGTTTTCCATTTCCAGAAGTATGTGATGAACTGCTAGTGGAGAGTGAATAATTTTCCTGCATATTTCTGGAGTTATACTACATTTATAAGCACTGTAAAGTCAATATATTCTCTGAAAATTCTATAATAATGAGTTAAATTTGGGAATATGCAGGTAGAAATTAATTGGCAAAAACCTTCTTTTGTCAAGCTATTCTGGCAGACCTATACAAATGGGTGAAAATCCTTGAAAAAAGTCCAGTGCTGCCAACTTACTCCAGCATTATTTTCTCTAATTTCAAGTGACTTATGGCTTTTCACCCATCTTCATAAAATATCAAACGATTAACGTATGGACAGAACAGAGCCCAAACAACAGTCTTTAGGAATATTTTCATCAGGATAAAGCCACCCAATTGTCAGTTATTTTAACAAGATTCCATTTTGTTTGATATGTGTTAACATAGACTATGACTTTTTTTTTTCAGCTGTAGCTTTTACATACTGTAAGCAAACCTTACATATTGCGTTGCTTGGAAACTGATAAAAACCCAAGTCAAACAGAATTAAAAAGAACTGTCCAGTTATACACAAAAAATACTGTTAAAATCATGTGAATTGAATACAAATCTAGCTCAGCTTTGTTTACAAATTATAGTGTGTCATTTTAACTTAGCTATGCAGCTGGTTTAATAGAATTAGTGACAAGATAAAATCATAATAACTTTGTTTACCTAAGACACTAAAATATAGGCTGCAGTTTATTGTTGTTTTAAAAGGCACTTTGGTGAACCTTTCGGTCTCTAGGTAAATTTGTCTGTTTATTTGTTTAGTTTTTCTTCTTTGTTTGAGAAAAGAACAAAAAAGTCAACAGCATACAAGTGTTCCAGGAAGGTCTTGTGGAATATCTAGAGGAAAATTCAATTAAGAGAAACACATTGTCTGTGGTCTCACCTTTCTTTTGGACATGTAAACTCAAGTAACTGTAAGGAACAGAATATCCAACATCATTTCATCTCTTAATTCTAATGAAAATTGAACCAACAATTAGATAGGCAATTGAAATTCCATCAGAAATTATCTTTTCATTTAAAAAAAAAAAAACACCTAGAAAAGGAAGGTGCTGATTTTGCCTTTTTTCACAAAAGAAGTCCTCTAAGGACAAAGTTTACTAATGTTGAAATATTATGTTCCCACTTTCTGAAATTAATATTTTGGCTTTTCATTTGGAACAATGAGAGTTTTATTTGATTTTACATGACACAGAAATATTGCAAATAAAGATAAAACCACACCTAAATACTGAACTGACCAAAATCAAAATATTTTAAAGATTTTCTGTGTGTAAAATCTTGGAATTTATTCTAAGTCAGAATCAAAACAAATTTCTGAATTACCACATTTGTTATTAAAAAAAAATCTCCTCAAATCTATCTATAAAAGATAGATATCTGCTGAAATGTCTGCTGAAAACTCAGCAGCTACTTAAGTTTCTAAAACTGTGATAACAACGGTGTGTTAGTTTACGTAAACTGTTTTTGGCAGCAATCATCACACAATCAATTGAAGATATTTACGAAAAGCTTCTGCTCTAATACTAAATTCTAAATTTTAAAATGGCCAATTCTTCCTTAAAACAAATAGAAAGAGAGAAATACAGGGGGTCACTACTGTGAAATCTAAGTCAAGGAAAGCATCTTTTTCAGGTCTAAGTAGAAATATACTCATCAGATAACTAGGCAACAACAATTTTACGCCATCTTGTTCTATGGCTCTGGTCAAGGTCACCACTACGGATGGAAATGCTTTCTAAAAGAAGGATTCATATTTAACTCTGATGTTCGCAAATATTTGCATGCCCTGGTAGTGATGTGTATATATACGCATGTGTGTATAAGTGTGCGTACTCTGTCAAAAATGTGTTTGATCTACTATCTCTACATCAACTGTGGGTTGTGACGAATCCTATGCTGTGCCATAATGACTATCCTTCCTCTGTTTGGGATGTCAAATAACCATTATACCCAAGCCAAACTCAAAGATTAAATGAGGCAATTTCATGGCCTAATTACTGTTTTAATGCTATGGTCTTCTCAGGACAACTAGAAGCCTGTTCATCTATAAAGATGTAAGTCATAAAGCTATTTGAACATTACTATTGCCAGCAGTGTGAGAGCAATGGAGTTATTGAATGCTGAACGCAAGAACGTAATGGCTCTGGGCAAGAGGAAGGCTTGTGACTTCTCTGTTTTCACAGTGCCACCACGTGTGTAGGAAAACCTACTCAAAGGGCTTCTGATGCAAAAATGTAATTTGGATGTATCTCTGTGAATGTCAATGCCATTTTGCTAACTTTTAATGAGGGTGATCTCCAGTGTGACTTTTAGCAATTTCAGTGGAATCTTCCGTATAGAGGACTCATCCGAGGGAGAAAAATAACAGAGGTTTTTTATCTTCTAAGGATGAGGAAACAGGTTGTGATCCTACTAGCGTGACCACAAACATTCTCTCTAGTTTCAATAATAGTGGCATTTGGCCTGTTGGTATGAAAATCCTCATTGTAATCACATTGTAACTAATAGATGTTCAGATTTCCTGCTTGGTCCTCGTCTCACATGGCACTGTGGTCTCTTTTCCTATTCAGGCTCCTTGTTGCTCAAAGCTGTCAGGTTCCCAAGGAGAGGCGATGGCACCCAGTGACGGCATCACACTTACAAGTCATGTGCCTCTGCACATGCCTCCACTGTTGTCTTCAGCAGAGATTTTACACTAGTTCTTATTTCTAGAAATAGGGGGTAGGATTTTATTTTCATCTTGAAAACCAATCTTGATAAAGGGCATCAACCTCTTGGATTTAACTTCAGTATAAAATTGCACTGTTTCCGCCTGTGGGAAAATTTAGAATTTTTTTCCTACCAGTTAGATATTTAGGGCAACATTTTCTTAGCAGATCTGTGGAAATGACTCAGAGGTCAATGGGTGCCATATGCATCCAAGGATAGAATTAGTTTCCTAATGCAAAATGATAATGGGTTATTTTATTTTTCTTCCTTTAACTTTGAACATTATCAGGTTAAAAAAGAGATCTCCTTTACCTTTTATGTCCTTAGGACAAACATCTCACATTTCCTTAATGAGTTCTTAGCTTTATTGGCACAACACCATTGCATAGAATAATCATTCAGAAAGAAATCTTCAATTAAGAGATCTGCCTTAATATGTTTTTACTTGAGCCAGTGTTACATTTCCCTTCTACTGTTCACTTCTACTGTATGTTTGTCTAGACCTACCCAGAACACGCTCGATTGTTTGTATAGTAAGAGAAGTCCATTTTTCCAATAAAGATAAAAGCGAGCTGGAGGATAGAAGAAACCAGCTGGTAAAACTAACCATGTATGCAGGTCACTCAAAGGAGATTTATTCAAAGTAGACCAAAGCTCTCAGTTTAATTCTGCAGATGTGTTCCTTGCACAGTACTTAAATAGAAAATAAAGAAATGCAGCATGTTGCAAGACATCAACAGATAAAATAAATGAAAACTTACACAACATTTGCCCTGTACAGGGACATGTTCCAACACAGACTTGCTCTGCTTTGACATTTAAAGCTACAGCTAACACTAGAAAGCAGCAAAAAAAGTCTGGAATGATTTAGGAAAGCCAAGTCCAGACCTAAGGAATAAAGATTTCCATGTGAAGACTGAAAAGAAAGAAACAACATGCTATCACCTGGGCTGAACTTTCATCCTACAAGCCTTGAAAACTGAATTCTAATCTACAGGCTAGACCAATTAACTGAGCTCGGACCCCCAGCTTGTTTTTGCTTTCAGGATTATTTTCCATTTTTATGTAACATAAAATGCATAAGCAGTCCACAGTACAGGATCCAGTGCTAGATTTTGCTTCTTGGGTGACAATAAGACCATCACACAGTCAGGCTGAGCCTATTCTCTTGCCTTTACAGGTTTTATTTTTGAAGAAAAGTTGCACAGCCTCAACAATAGGGAGGATGATGTTCCACCAGGACTGGTTTATAACTTTCATAAATGGAGAATTTTTCTATAAAGCGAAGAAGATTAATTTGAATCCATTCAGACAGAGGAAGAAGCAGAATCTGGGTCTTCTATTCTGAGATAAGCATGCTGTCAGAATTTTGTAACTATCAGCTATTCCCTGAGGAAAGAAGTCAGAGGTTTGCCTATATAAATACCCAGCTGAGGTGCATAATGACCAGTAGTTTCATTCTCCAAATCTCATCTTGATAGGGCACTCAGCTCAGGGGTGCATTTACAGACCCAGATTTATGAATGAAGCAAAATTTTAGATATGTCAATTTGATTATGTTTCTGGCTGATGGTTTTATGTCCCTTTTTCAGGTTTTTAACTTGCTCCTCTCAGACCTATTCAGTCCTCAACTAGATCAAGAAACTGAAAGATAATTAGTGGTGCAATTTAAAGCGCAGCACTGCTGAGATACGGTGCTGGTGGGGAACACAGGTGTGCCTATGACAGAAAGGCACCCTGCTATACCAAATACTTCTAGTCCTCCTTGTTCCGTAATATACTGTGTCCTACTCTACCACTCTCAGTGATGATGCAAATTGGAATAATTTGATAATTATTAAGAGCAATATTGTTACTGGACTCCTTTGTGGTGATGGAGGGGCATGGAGCCATAGCCTGGCAGGCAGGGCTAAACGCTGTATTAGCAGCAAGTAGATTTACTCATATACTCTAGTAACAATCTAGACCTTTGTCTGTCTGCTTGAAAATTCATTGCTATAAAATAGTACACATTTATGAGCATCACTGCTTGGTAGCATAAATAGGGTAAGAGATTATTTCTCAATATTCTTTAACATTTGCTCTTTAGAATTTATTAGATTAAATCCTTTATATTTAGTATTCTAAGAAGTTTAAATCTAACTATTTAGTATTCTTTAGTTCTTTTTTTTTTTTTTTTTTTAATTCTTAGTAGCATTTATGTGACGGTTTTTGTTAAGAAAAGGGATTTGCTGATGAGCTTCTTTTGATGCCGACTAGCTTCATTTTCAGTTTTACAAGGCTTTATTTTAACATTTACTGACCGAGCATATTTTGGAGGAATTCTGCTGCTTTAACTTATCATTTCCTTCATGGGTCTCAGATCATATTAAAGATCTATACTCTGACTGCTCTTTAGTCCATTGAGGAATCTGCCCTGGTGTGGTGCACCTCTACCTGGAGGGTATAAAACCTATGCTCAGTTTCTGAGCTGTGGTGGCATGGGTCTTGGTTTGATATCCCTTGCATTTCCAGAGACAGCCTGTCTCTCCCAGCTTGCTTTCTGTGCTGTGCCACCTGGTGAAGCTGTGCTCTGATCTCCAGCAGCTCTGCTTGGGCGCGTGTCAGGAAGCGGGTTGCTGGTGCTGATGGGTATCACTCCGTCTCCACCCTGTCATCTATCCGTCTCCCAGCCTATGTGTTTGATGGTGGCTGGGACAGAAGGAAGGAATTATATCTTCCATCTGTGTAAATGTGAGGTTTCTGAATGAGATTTCTCTGTCTTCTGTTCTCATGTTGAATTTAGATGGCTTATACAAATTCATGATACTTTTTGCGGCATCAATAGTAAGTAACGGAAATAAAAACACTTCTCAAGAAATAGTGGTTTTTCCCTCATCACCACACACATGTCAGAAGGAGGGCTGAAGTGTGGCATCTCCACAGAGTAACTCATTGCGCAGGAAAATATTTCAAGACACATCAGATGAACCTCACTCTTTTTTACTGATTGTAAAAGAAGCCTAGAGTGATCAGTCCAAACCTAGAGACATTGCCCTAATTACTTCAGTTAGGGCAGATGAATCTCATAATTTTGTAAAGCAAACAGATCACAGATGATTAGCTGCTTCACTGGACTGAAAAGCAGCCTTGCAGCAACTTAGAGAAACTTACACTGCCAGTAAAAAAAAGTGATCTACAAGAACTAGTTTTCAGATGGAATTTCATCATCTTACCACAACAATTAACTTGATACAGTTCATAGCTTCTCCCCTCGACTGTCAAAGGGACTAGCAGGGTTTCAGAGGCTAAAACAGAGGCTAACTAACTCCTGGGCTTGTTAGTGAAACGCACTGCCTGCCTCCACGCCTGGGAAAAGGCAGCACTATCACCGTTTTTTATGCATGCACTAAACCGCAAACATAATTGTTCTTAAAATGCAAAGGCCTTCAACAACTTGTGGATTCTGACACAGCCATGGGAACATTCAGGCCAGGCTGTCAGGCGCAGGCACTCCAGATGTGCTAGAACAAATACACGGACAAAGGGAAAAGGGCACACACACGTCAGGTAACTCCATGGCACAGTGCTCCTTTGTCAGCACAGCCGCTCAGTTTGCATTCACACTGAAGGGACGTGCACAGGCAACTCAGTTCTGGACGGAAATTAATGTTTCTTAGAGCTATGGAAGTGTCAGACCTTTCCCTAATAGTCACACCCAAAATAGTTTACCCCCACATCAAACAAAATGCTGTTCTGTTAACTAGTAAGTAAAGCAGGATTAGTGGGCCTGCCTGCGAAATGAAGAAGAATAGTATCAGAATAGGACTTTCAAATGTTAAATAAAATTAACAGTCTTTTCTGGACATGGCTTTTCACTGCAAGGATTTTTAAGACTATGTTTCAGTGAGATAATAAAGTGACTTGAAGAAAAACAAGCTAGTGGCTTTGAAATAGCTTAATCTTTGCATTTATGTTTTCCTAGCGGGTAAGTTTGGACTGGAAAGTCAGCTCCCTAGTTTCACATGTCAGTTTTTAGAACTTGTTGTTACAACTCTAGCAATAATTGCTCATAATTTTTGGTTGTAAAAAATGCTTCTAATGTTTCTAAGCTGTGAGCATCAGCTCACATTTACTGGGAGTAATGGTGATTTTGTCATGTTAGGACACTGAGATTAATGACAGCTGATATTCAATCTTCCCCATTTATGTCTGTGAAAATAACTTGAAGCTGGAACACACATTTCAACTTTTAACTCACAGGAACGAGCAAAAAGCCCTGCTAGGATTATGATCTGCAACTGGTGCTTTTTTCTGTCTTCTCCTAGGACTTACCTCTGCTTTGAATAATAATTTCACACGGTTGGGTCCTTTATATAGCAAATATTTTGTAAGACATGTGTAATGTCTTTATATATGTTCCACATATGTATCTCATTAGAATTTATAAGACCTACTGGTCTTAACAAGATTTCATAAAAGAGCTGAAACAAGCGCCTCTGAACATGGAGCAAGCACAGTGCTTGCTTTTTCAAGTGTTCCTGGTTCATTTTATTTGCATGGGGGGAAAAAATAGTGTTGAGCAAATCACATCTTTGAGATCTAACTTTCCATGGAAAGCAATGGCATGGCATCTGATTTATTACTTTTCAGCAAAGGCACTAAACATACCGATATTAACCCCAAACGTTCCAAAATCAGACATTGGGCCTCACATCCTGAGCAACCTAAAAATTATGCAACTTATTTAAAAAAGAAGCAGTAATATTCAGAGTTTGTACTCTTTCTCTTCTATCTGAGCTTCTAAGGTCCCCATTGGTCATATTTTCACAACCATACTGACCAGGAGAGGAAATAATCTCTTGGGCATATGATATGTGTGCTCAAAGTCATGTGGTGGGGGATCAGTTGTGCCTTCCCCTTCATGCACACACCCCCCACACCCCATACATTGCCATTGAAGCTAGCTCTGGCTAAAAATATACGTTATTTTAATGAATGAAAGCTCTGATTGTCCTAAAATAACATGAATTCCCATCAGGATCAGGGCACCATTGTGCTAAGTGCTGTACAAACACAAGGAGATAATGGACCTGATTCATCCCTGAATTACTCTGGTTTCCATGGATTTACAGCTGTGCAAGTCAAAGGCAAATGTGATAATGAGCATGCTGCAAGAATGCACATCTTAGGGCAAGTTTCCTTCTGGCCTAAATCCTTTGAAATCTGTGGAATTAAGGCAACAGATGACTTGATGTATACTTTAAGGCTACATCTACCCTACTGAACTAAATAGGACCAGACCATGTGCCCTGGTTCAGCATTGCCAGTGGCTGCCCAGCGCTCTCTCAAAGCACTTCAAGAGAAAGTTGAGGCTGGGAACCGGCCCAGTAGCCAGCCTGGGTAAAACCAGATTGCTTTGGAGACTAGGATAGTTTAACAGGATGAATATGGGTAGACCATGCCAACTGGCCTCAAGGGCAGAGTATCAGGTCCTGGTACTGATTACTTTACTGGTAGACCTACAGTCTGAAAGTCTTGTTTCTACTTGTAAGAGCTTCTGTTCACATTTAACACCGGTCTATTATACAGGTTTTCCCAAAAGATAGTATTTAAAAAAAAAAAAAAATCTTCTGCCTATTTCTTTTACATTTCTCCTCAAATCACTGCTTGTCTCCCTTGTTCCCTTCGAAGATGTGTTTTGCCCAGGACCAGAGCAGCTGCAGCCTGGCAGAGGCGAGGAGCTGCATGGCTGCACAGCTGCGCTGCTCCTGCCCGACATGACTGGGAGCATGCAGCAGCAGCAGGCAGCGCTAAGGCAGCAGACGCAATGCTGCTGCTGCTGCAGCTCCCCTCAGAAAACCCGGGCTTGGTTTGCCATGGTTTGGGGATCTGTTGCCGTTGTTTACCCTGCTGCCTTTTCAGCACCTGCCCACAGCCTGGTAATCACTGGCAGGTTCTTACCCTGCCCCACGCTCATGGTTTTTTTGCCTTTCTTACCCGTCATATCTCATCCCAGTGCAGTCAGATCACCACGTAGCATAGGCTTACAGGGCACTTAAGCGGCAAAGCCCTGGCACTGCGTCCCGTGATATGAAATAGTAACTCCCATTTCAACAGTTACTCTTACTCACTTTTCCACCTCTCCTTCTCTCTTAAACCATGTCCCTATGTTGTTTGGCCAAATATCTTCCGTGGAATGAGTTTGTCAAGCTAAGTCTGTTGCAGGTTTCTTTAATAGCTTCACACAGGCAGTCTTGTACTTTTCTCCATCACACAAACAGTGAAGGGAAGACACCCCTCATGCACCAGAAAAAGTGCCCAACAGGTCCATGGCACTGTTCATTTTAAAGTGTGGGAAGCAGAGAAAAGGAACGTCCTAAATCTGATTTTATTTTGACAATTCAATCATTAATATTGCATTTCAGAGTTAGGATGTCTGTAAGCATTTAGAATGCATTTTTAGAAAGGATTACTTGTAAAAGGTCAAGCTTTTTGACTTTAATACTATTTAGATGCTTTGAAACAATTTTATACTTGTAAAAATACCCTAAGTTCATTCCTATTGGTCTCAGGGACTATACCATAAATAAAAGGACCAACGGACTAATTTCTGATAGAGGCAAATTGCTATAACACAGTGCACATCCGCATGGCTAAATGCCCCCAGAAGAAGCTGGTTGAATCCAAACTGCCTGATGTAAATGTGTTGTGCCCCTCTACCATGTCTGGGTGCTGTCTGGGAAAGCATGAGGACAAAATTGTTTCAGGGAACGTGCCAACTATTTAACAGCATGGATAATAACATGCCAGTGCTGTTCTGTTTAATTTGCTTGTATAGATGCAACCAGTGAAAGCAGAACTGAGCCAATACAGGCCTTTGTGAAAACCCCTGATAGATGGGAGAGAGGCTTCCAAGTTCGAACAAGCTGGTCAGACTGCTCACGCTGCTCTTCCTCAGGCTGGAAAGTAGATCCTTGTAGGCATCTGAGACTTTTCGTGTAGCTTTGCTGCAGGAATTTTGTGCTATTTCAGAAATTCATCGTCCAGTTTTGCTGTTATCCCTGCTGCGGAAAGCAAAGTGGCACGGATCCAGGCAGCAAGTTCATGCAGCGTATGAGTAAATTCTTCCCACTTAAAAGGGTACTTGGAAGATGTAGACTAACAAATAAAGAAAGGAGATGCAAAACTGTGCCACTATTTCTTTCAAAGCTCTTTGGTACCATATCTCTACCGCCACCTGCCCCAGAATCAACATTCACCTCCTGGTGCCCTCCTAATGGCTTTGGTTCACTGGAAGTTGGTCTTGGTTTTCGGTGGTCACAAAAAAATTCTGACACACGGTGGAGCTGTCCAAATGAAGGGTTGGTTTGGTTCATTTTCTGAAATAAGAAATAGAAGGGATGAGGAGGAAAAGATAGTTAAGACTGAAATAGGGCACTTTTTTTTCCTTTGGCAAAATAAAAAAAATGTTACTACAGTCAATTTAAAGTATTCTGTTTGGTCCAAACTGTTTTGTTTGCTATATTATTAAATTAAAAATATTTTTCTAACAGTGCTTTGAAATAAAGATTCAGTTCCTCTCTCATTTTTTGAAAAAAAAAATTAGATAATCGAAATTGAGTGTGTAAGTACAAAATACATTGTTCAACAAACTGATTGTTGCTGAAAACTCTGGGCCTGACTACATACTTGTCAGACACCTGGTCTATTTTACAAGCTTATAGTTGTATCGTAAGAATAGTAGCAAACAGTATGCCCCTCTCAGCAGAGCTTACTGCTTAGTCCAAAGTCCAAGTACCAGGTCATGGTTTTGAATGCAATTTTCACAGTCAGTGCTTTACAACAGATTCAGCTGCTGATAATTCAGGACCTCTTCACAGCACTTGTATTTAATGGCCCCATACTGAAACAGTACTCTCTTTAACTTCTTAGTTTTTCAAGGTGTTCATAAAAACTGTATGTAATATGGACGAATGAAACAAACCCTTGCTCTTCCTAACTTTTTGGTCTAGACGTTTCCTGTTCCTCAGCTCCACCGAATCCAAGTAAGTATGCTAACAGGTATCAGGCTAAAGACATGCATGCTTTTGACATATTAGATAACTTTTACAAATTCCTGCAGTTCTACTAAAGTTAATTATTGCCTATTTACATAATGAGTTTAACTAAAGCAGTGTAAACTCCTGTGTGGATACTTTCATTTTGGTAACCTCAAGCTTGTTTCTAATTGACTTATTCCAAACCATAGAGATTTGGTTTAGAGGAAAAGAAGAGTTCATTCAGCTAAATTAGCCTTCAAGTCATAGCTTTCATTAAATTGATCCACGCCCGGATTAAACAAGCTCCCATATTTTTAAATACTTATGGATAGATTGAAATTATCTGCATTTACATCACAGCAAAATTCCTTTGAAATGAGTTGACCACCAACACACTTTATCAGAACAAAACAGAATTTGAAATGGGCTATATCTACATCATTGTATGACTATAATCCTTCTCTAGACAAGACTGTGCAAAATCAAAGAAATCAAATAATTCTGAGAAAGCAGGAAGCATTAACACTGAATTTTCCACAGATCTCAGGATGAGGTAGTAGAATGGGGCTTTTCCATGTACCCCCTGTCAATTTTGCATTTTTTTTCCAGCCGTAAGCACAGAACTAGAGAAGCTACGTAGATAAGATCCATCTTGTCTATCAGCCCTTACATTGGGTGAACCTTTTCCTAAGCACCTTCCTCATTCATTTTGCACAATCAATAAAAAGCAGTGTCTAATTTCTTTGTATGCTTAGGATCAGCTTTATACCTGGTGTAAAACTACTGCAGTCGAGGTAGCGACTCCCTTGTCGTTCACTTAAATCGTCTAAAATAAATAAAACCATCCTTCTTAGGAGAGAAGAGGAAGGTGTCTAGATGACAGGCAAAATAAAGCAGAAAAACTCCACCTGTTCTTAATTGAAAACAAAACCCAGCTAAATTAGAGCAGCACCTTGGGTGGTTTGCTATCTATGTTACAGATTTCAGTGCTTCCTGGCTATTCCCCATGGAGAAATGATGCATGTGAAGGTGAATCCACCAGCAGAGGAATCCTCCTTCCCCAGAAAAACATTTGTGAAGAGCAAAAATGCACCGTTCAAATTGTATGGGAATGAATTAAGAGATTAATTTGTCCTATAAGTCCAAAGCTACCAGAGTAAAATTTGTTTTTCTTTATTTCAAGATTTGGCTTTATTTTTCTCAGACACTCTACATGCACAATAGCAGGACCAGATATGACTTATTCTGGTTAGTTAGCTATGGGCAACTGGCACTGGCTACCCACAGGGTCAAGTTCTCCAGCGTTGAAACAGAAATGCTAGAGTGAAAACTTGCTCATGTAAGTAACTTTGTGTACCAGAGTACTCCCATTAAGTACAAAATAAGATCACTTAAATGCAGCAAATGTAAGATCTGGAGCTGCTTAACAGTATTGTATGTTCCTTTACAAATATGACATCTAAGGATAAAAACCAACACTTCTTCCATGACGTGTAACAAATTGTGCGATACATATTTTACACTTCCTCATGTATTTCTGAATTTGTTAAAATTAGCTGCAAGACGTGGCTATTTGATAATGTAGGACAGGTGTTGCAAAATGAATTAACCTTTCATGAGAGCAATGTATAGTAGGTCTATAGTTAGATGTTTGTATAAGAGAATAGGCCTTAAAGGATGTGTCCGTCGTAATAAAAATAGCCATGTTCCTTTTTCCGGCAGCTACCAAATTAACACAAACCAGATCCTCAAAGTCAGTGTATACTGCTGAGGTCCAACCTTCCTATTTTTACATTAATAATAATATAACATTGTAAATAATAAAAAGTAGGTGTTGAACTCTGTGCAAATAAACCAAATATCTCAGCAGTTTGTATTTATCTAGTCTCTTCTCCCAGTTGTAGAAATTCACGGCATGTTGTACGCATAGATGAAAGCCATTAGCCCTTTCAGCGAATGCAGAAGGAGAGGTTCTGGTTTTCCTTATGCAATATAAATCAGGAGTAAATCCAGAGAGTCCCAACAGGCCCGGACAGGAAGAACCGAGAAGACAAATCATCATTCAGTAACTGAAAAAGACCAAAGGATAACTTTGACATAACCAGAGATGATTGAATTCATTTTGCCATTTACAAGTTAATCAATGTAATTCAGCCATCCTGATCTTCCTGTAGAGTCAGTGGAGAGAAACAGACACCTCCTGAAGGCACCTCATCTTACTATCTCCCTTCATTGACTCTTTAGGAATGAGGATGACTAATTTAATCTAGATAACTAAATTGCATGCAGCTAAATTTAGATGAGATCAGTTGCACATTTTGTTCGTTCCCTGTAAGATGCTGAGTACATGATCGCAATGATTTGAATGACCTGCTCTGGCCTCCTGTATGACTCACTGCATGCATCTTCAACCAACGATACCTTTGTTACAACCACAGTTTCAGTCTGATTCACACTATCTTTCTGGAACACCTAAAGCACTGTAAGACTAAGAATTTGCCACATCCTTAGGCCTCCAATGGTTAAATTATTCTCACTGTTACTTCCCCCCCAAAGCAAACCCCAAACCCCCTCTAATTTGAACTTCTTTTTAATTCAGTAGTATTGAGTGCATTCAGCCTTACAGAAATTAGCCCTTTGAGATTTGCTGATGATTTCTCTCTTTCAGAAAATTTCATTATGAATTTAGCATTCTTTAGAGCTTTCTGTATCCCACCATGCGTACTTAAGTACATACTTTAATCTCTCCAAATTCCACAAGTGTCCTCATTCTGCAGTCTGATTCAGGCCTTTTCAGTTGAAGTGAAGGCAGTGAAGAAACTTACTGCTGACAGGGTGAAATCCTAGCCCCACCAAAATTAAGGAGGGTTGCTATTGTCCTTAAAGTTCTTCATTTCATCTATTGTTTTTTTAATTTTTTTCTTTCTTTCTTTTGGATTAGTCTGATCCAGCATCTTTCTCTGTAATTCTTATTTACTTCACAGAAGTAAAAAGTCTATCAAAATAATGGCTGGGGAGGGATTTTACTGAAGTCTATAAATATGTTATGGAAAGATAAAAACAAATTAAATTGAATATGAGTAATTAAGTTAACACAGACAATTTGATAGCTCATTCTCATGTCCTGAAATCTCTCTTAGACTTCCATGCTCGAGCATGGCCATTCTCTTCCTACGGAAAGGAAGTGAACAGTGCATCTCCTTGAATGCAGGAGACCAGTTAATTGCTTAGCAAGTGGAGATAAGGTTCAAAGCATTTTATTATCTATCTTCCTTCTTTTTAGATTACTCAGTTAAAAAACTGAGCTCAGTTTTTTAGGTAAGTCCATATAACTGGTGTCTCTAGACAGTATCAAAATGCTCTTCAGTTCTTCTACAGCTGCACATTATAACTTAATGTATACAGCATTGATCATCCTAGAATACAAAATTCAATTACATCAGAAATGAAACACGGGGCAATCACAACCCAAAGGGCAAAAAAGAAAATGCTATGCAAAACGAAGAAAAGCCCTTAAAAATAACAAAAGCAAATAAAATAAAAATAAAACTAGTAATGTTGAAGCAGTTATCCACTTTTTATAAAAGATGCACTTTGGCACTTCCATTTGGCAATTTGCTAACTCATTTTGCTAATGAAAATTAGAACTAAGACTAGTCTTGAGGTTAGTGTTAAAGCACTCCAAAGGCCCCAAGCTGGATTTTCAGCTAATTGTGCTAAGTGTTGTAGAAACATATAACGGTGTACAGTCTAGCCATGCAAAGTTGTGGAGCAGTATTATAACCTCTGAGAGACCAAGGATGCCTGTAGACTTCAGGTACAACTCCTAACTGGGCTGGCCCAATTACTACCAGAAGTTTTCACAGCTCAGTTTACACAGTTGTTCAAACGGGAGTGTAAGGGTTTTAATAATTTTCACAGGAAACAGGATAAGACCTATAGCTCTGATTTTGATTTGACATTTGGTGTAAATGCATCTGAAACTACTTACCCAAAGCCAAAAAAGAAGCTAGTGCCAGAGCAGAAAACGTGCCTCAAATCTTATCAGTCCCACTGCACCAGTGAAAGCCTATTTTTTTCAAACATGACACAAGACTACATTGTCACTTCCTCAGAAGAGAAACTAAACTTTTTTTATTGTTTTAAGCTAGGAGTTTTCACATTGTGTTTTGTATTGGGTTGCTTCTGCCATGAAGGAGAGGTCATACTCACCAGTGAAGAGGAAGCCAGCTGTGAGGTTATGAAACACCTCTGATTCGTTTCACAGCTAAAACAACCTACAATGACACTTACTGCGATGTAGCACAGCCATCATGAGCATTGCACTTAAAGTAAGTGACTCATGTTATTTGTAAAGGAGTTTCAAACTTCTTGTCCTGCTCCTGACCCTCCTTCCAATGTTAACACCTCTATGATTTTACTGATTTTTCTCTCCTAGCAGCAAAGATGAGAGGTCTCCCTGTCTACTGCTTCTCACCAGACAGAAACGGAATTAAAACTGAACCTTTAAAGACTCTGAATGACATCTAAATAAATTAAAGGAGGGCCAGAAATGCTACATTTAAGGGAGGTGAAGTCATCTTTATTTTTTATTCAATTAAACTTATTAATTTTTTTTAAACTAAGGAAATGTGGGCACAGTCATATGCTTATAATAAAGCAATCCTGCAATGGCAGAGGAGAGATTAGCAGTATTACTGAAGGGTCTTTCATGGCCTTTATCCTTGGCTCATATCACTATCTTCAAAAGAAATCCCCCCCAACCTTTCAAATTTTTTTTTGAAGATTTGTTCCCCTGAATTAAATAGAGCGACATTTATTAACCTCAGTTGGTGACTTGTTGCAAATGATAATAACAAACCAATCAGGCCATCAATCTTTTCTTTAGATTTACAAAAAAAAAAAAAAAAAAGAGAGAATGTCTACACTGAACCCTTTACTGTGCTTGCAGCACATGGAGTAATACCTAAAATGCATTAGGGTAGCTACCATGGGTATAGCAGGCAATGTAGCTGCAGTAGCACGCTGTTCAGATGGGCTGCAAAAATCATTCTGTAAATGTTAATGCCATGCACACAGACAACACTCCATGTTTCTGTAGCTGCTCAGTGATGATTAGCTAGGTGACTTAAAACTTGCTAACATATATCAATACAAGTGTCTGCACGACTCCCATGGCAGAGAACCCAAGATCTGCTCAGACACTCATGAACTTTCTTTTAAAATAGGAAATCTTGGAATCTATCGTAAATCCAATGGTTATTACTGAAGAAGCAGCGAGGTTCCTAGGCAATCTGTCTCCATAAAACAATTAAAGTCAGACAGAGGAAGTCACTTTCATGTAAGCTGTAGTTCTTATTACCCACATGTAATTTACATCTGGGTCAAGAGAGTCTAGGAGCCACAATTACATTCTTGGCTTCACTGTGCCCTGCAAGGTATTGTTATAGGTCTTCTGGGTGTTCCTCAAAAGCAGTGTTTAGGGTGACTGAGCATTAGGAACCATGATTTATGGGTAGATTCATGAATAGAGCTCAGACCTGCAGGGTTCCAGTTTGCAATCCCTGCTCTCTGCTGGAATTTATAACTCTGAATTAGTGGGGATACCTAACCTAATGCATGAGGCAATACAGATGTGTGTAGGATGGAGCTCATAGTCTGTACAGTATAGAGAACGGCAGACCAGAGACTGGGTTAAAGCAGCTGTTCCACCTTCCCAATATTACACAAATCTGGCAAGAGGATGCCTTTAACTCATCTGTCTACACAGCTCATATGAAATCAGGACTTTCTATGATGGAGCCTGGTAGATCCGTCTGTGTGCATATGTGCTGGGACATTCCTGGCTACGTTAAAAGAGTCAGGGGCAGGCTTTGTTGCAGCATAAGGTTTTTACCTTCTTGTTATCCGGAGCCTGAAGTGAATCTGGGCACCCAGGGGGACACTTGAGGTACAGCGTATATTCAGTCCTCAGAAGGTAGCATGCTGAACAGGGGCCCAGTGGGAAACACCATAAAGAGAGTCCGAGTCTCAGCACAAGAGAATTCAGCACTTTGTTCAGCGGGGGAGGGATGGAGGAAGACAACTCTGTCCACATGAGATGTCCAGATGTCCGTCAGCTTCTGAAGCTAGGTTGGTCCAGGAAGGAATTCCTAGTAAACCTATGGGGAAGGAATTTAAACCCACATCTGGCATCTATGTGGAGATACCTTTACCCTGGGCTTTAGGATATTCTGATATAAAGATCAGCACTTTGGCTGATTCCCCCCCCCCCTCCCCATTTTATATAAAGTATTTAAGCATCCATTTAGAACAGAATGTAATACTTTGGCTTATCTCAACTGAATGTGTTAAGAGTAATTTTTCATTCTTCCATTAAAGAAATGTGATTGCTTTGATCTTTAAAAAGGGGTACATAGAGTATGTAGGTAATATTTTGTATTTGGCACTGATATGATGGCTGCTGAAATACTGTGTTCAGTTCTACTTCATGAATAATACAGAAATTCAGGATTTTCCCTGTTGAATAGCTTAAGGGAACATTTGAAGAATAATGAAAGGATTAGAAAAAATGCCACAGAGTAAGGAGCTTAACCTTCTTTGCATCTTCTGATAGAAGATGGAGGGGACCTGAAGTATCTCCTTGAAGGATAAAAATTTGTTCATAGAATTCTCCAGTCTAGCAGATGTAAGGGCTGGAAGCTGAAGCTTGAAAAAATCTGACTAAAATTAAATGTCCACTTCTCACTTTGAGGGTAATTAACTACAGAAAAAGAATTGCAGAGAGAAATAATGGATTCTAAGCCATTAGAAATTTTAAAATGAGGATTATGCCAAAGACAATGCTCTATCGGGTTTGAGCTGGAAATTAGATAAAGGGTCCCATGGCTTCTATTATGCAGGGGGTTAGACCAGGTGGTGTGTAGGGGCTTTTTTGAACCTTGTAACTCTTTCTATGAAATGGTATCCTTGGTAGCACCATTTAATTTTACAGAGTTACAGCAAGGAATAATTTGGCTCAAGAAGTAGAAAATAATAATTAGTCAAGCCGAGTCAGAAGAGAATAATGAAAACATGTTTTTTCTTTTGGGTTGTCTGAATTCCTGCTTATCAAGTAACAGTTGAGATTTACTGTAGATCTGGTGGAGGTTCAGTGGCTATGAAAAATGGCTTGGGTCAATTTGATTCAGTTCCTTATGGAAAGATGGAAGTCATCCCTAAAAAGCTCCCCAGCAAGACACAGGACTAACTAGACTGAAAGTCCAAATTCTCCTTTCACCTTGGCCACTGAGCACCGTAGCACATCAACATGGCCTCATGGGACCAGAAAAGAGGTGTACAGAAACTGTCAAATGTGTCCTGCTTTGAAGGAAAATTCATCCCTCCTCTACGTTTCAGATTTGGGCTTTTCATTTTTAGCCACTGCTTATTTGCTCTAATGTGTAATCATTATTGCATATTACCAAATATTCTACCTGATATTTAAGCATAATTGTATTTCATTACATTGGGATTTCAGCTGAGGAGTAGCCCTCTATTTTTGTGAACTGTAAAGGCCCAATTTTGACCTGAGCAAACTGAGTAACATATATCTCAGCAAGAAAGTTAGTCTGGCCTTCTTTGCATAAGGAAGCTGTGATTGCTCATCTGATTTTGTTATTTACTGTTAGACTCATAGAATTATAGAATAATGTGTTAGAAGGGTCTTCTGAAAGTCATCAAGTCCAATGCCCTGATCAAAGCAGGACCAACTAAAGCAGGTTGCTCAGGACCTCGTTCAGTCAAGTTTTGAGTATCTCCAAGGATGGAGCCTTCACAACCTTTCTGGACAATGAATTCCAGTGTTTAACTACCCTCAAGGGAAAAAAAAAAAACCAAACAACAAACCCTTCCCTGGTGATTTACTATATTTATTCACCAGACCAAATAAAACCAAGTAGAGGTGAGGAGGGAGCTTTCAACCTTGTATCAAGATGAAGCTAGATGATGTTCCATAGCATCAGAATAAAAGGAATTTGATCTTGAAACCACACGTCATGTTTTAAAGAACAGAAAAGACTAGCTTTGGGTCACTTGGTGCCAATGTGATGAGAAAAGCGTCTGCAAGACTTGCTATATTTTTAGCTAAAAGTTGACATATTGGTTCTATAAGATAGACTTCTATATTGCTTTCATCCTGAAAAAACAGCTTCTTCTGCAAATGCCATAGTTGTTTGTTGTTTGTTTGTATATTTTTTTATATTAATAATAAAAAGCCCCAGATTGCAGTACAGCAGGGCAAAGACCAGTACGAAAACTCAGCAAGAAATTCTACCCTGATACTATCTTATACCCAAATAGCCAAACTAAAGCACAAGCAGGTAGAGATACAAGAAATAATGTAATTTGTTCATAATAGGTTAATACCCCAGACCGAGACGGATACAAGACACCATCTTGTTCTAGCTCAACCCTGTGTCCATGAAGGACTCTCAGCAGTGTCCCATGGACATTACCTCTGAAATTCAGTCCTCTGCTCCTGAACTGCTAGTAAAAAAGGATAGAGGAATGGAAGCAATGCAATTAGGTCTGAGACAGACTAGGACATCGATTTGCTTTTCATATTGCATGCTTATAAGAGGAATTTTATCAAGGTTTGATAATGACCAGAGTGCTTTACTGTAATGTCTATTCAGTGGGTGGTTATAAGTGCTGGCACAGTATCCTGACACACAGTTTTGTTTTCTAAAAATGCAAATAAATAAATAAGGTGTCTCTTGAGAGCTGCTTTGTGTTCCTTAAAAGCTCTGGCTTAGAAAGGGGGATCATAAGGAGGTGTGAAAATTTAGCACTAAGGTCTTAATTCTGCCGTCATTCCCATGCCTGTACCAGCTGTTCCAGGCAGTGAGAACTGCACCCTGGAGAACGGGAGCAGGACGGGAATTAATGGAGCACTACCGCTTTGCACCAACCAAGGAGCACATCCGATGTGCCTAGCACACTAATGGCACCACATAAATAAATAGCAACGATACAATCTCCTCAGGGGAGGGGGGTGGTGTGATTAAGGGTGAAATCCTGGCCTTTTACAGTCAATGCCAGACTTCTCCTTCACATCAGCCAGGCCTGAATTTCACCATAGTGGGATTTATTTTAGTGTTGACTTTCTCCTCAGTAACTGTGTGCTATTCTGAGAAAGCATCCTTGATAGTCAGAACAGTGAACGTTTACTCACTTGAATAGACCCATTGATTAAATGCCCCAGTTTGCTACAGGGAATGTAACTTTAAAGACAGCTCTGTGGCTTTAAATTCCAGTAGCATATTTCAACAGGTTTCAAGGGGCTGAAAGCAAAATTTCCAAGGAGAAACACCACCTTTTGTGATGACAGAATTCCACCGTGGGAGTCTCCAGGTTAAACACACCGTCAACGGGGAAAAGAGGGAATCTTAGGTGCAGTTTTGAATACAGTTGGACCTGGCTATGGAAGCTGTTTCCTCATTATAAAGAAATGGTCTGGATTTTGAATACCTTCCTGTATAAACCCAGAGCAAAAATGATCCATCAAAATTATCATGCTTGAAGAAAACATGATTCCTGTAACCAGGAGCAGTTAAAAGAAAGTGATGGCTAATCTCATACCCATCTGTCTTTCATTTCTTTACCAAATGCTAAACTAGCATAACTTGGAGTTTCCTGGATCTATAATGAGATGCTTTAACCACCCTGCTGCTGGGGGGAGCTGAGTATGAGAAAATATTATCAGTATTATAAATTTGAAGAAGACATAATGCATAATACTAATGACTATAATATACTTATGATTCTCTTGCTTGAAATTATTGCAATATAAATTAAACTCATGTTCTGAAGTTCCAGAGAAGTAGAAAGTTCTCTACTACTGAAAAAACCCTCAATATTTCTGTAGTGAGCTTCATTTGTGTAATCTATCCATCCCAGCAGCTGTGTCTGGGGTCCAAAACTGGATCCAGTTTTGGATTTTGGGAGGATCTGGTCCTACAAGATATTTTGAAAAGGCAGGGATTTGTCCGTGGTAAGGACTAGTTTCCAGCCCTACAGGAGGGTTCCCATTGGTCCCAGCTTGCTCCCGTGGCAATGACCCGGTGTGCCGAGGCTGTGGGAGACGACACCGGTGCGGCTTCCAGGGCTGTAAGGGCAGGACCAGAGCTGGGAACTGCAAAGCATCTGTGGGACAAACTGTCCACTGGGAATGAAGGCAGACCTTCAGATCAGCACGGACAAAACAATACAGCTCGCAGTAAAGAGGATCAGCATTAAATGAACTATTATCGTGTCACTGAATGGGAGGCTCTATTTGATTCTTTACTTCGTATATGTTGTGCTGGTCTGCTTTCCCGGGTTCACCACTGCTCCTTCTCCTGAAGAAAGATTTCCTTGTTCATGTACAGTCTCAGAGAGCTGGTGACTGGAGGAAGTGCAGCTTTTTAAGGGAACCTAGAGACTTGCTGTTTTAGTTTTCTGTTTCTAGCTGGGGGCTGAGACCAATAAAATTATTTCTCGGGAGGGTCTGTATATAGGTTGAATACTGACTCTTTAGTTGCTGTTAACTACCTGGCAACAGGGTTACATATATGCTACCAGAAGTAAGAATTATTGATTTGTAACCAACCTGTAAACCATCACATATATATTTACTGAACAATAAAAAATATTTTAGAGTCTTCATTTTCAACAGAAGTTAAATTTGTCTGTGAAAATTTTATTATACAGTGGTACTATCTAAACAACAATAAATCAAGGTCACAATTTTTAATGTAATTTAATATTCATAGAGAAAACCAGAAAAAAATCCTATGATAATGATCAAAAAATTCTGATAAGAATTTCTTTTATGTTGAAAGTCAAGGTTCTGCTGAAGCTCTCTGCCTGTGCAATACCAAATTATAGATATACACAAAAATTCTAAGAACTTTAATATTTTCTGTGGTGTCCATATTACATATAACATGCAGTAAGTTACAGTGTAAAAATAGGAATATTCACAATATATCATTGACTTTTTCAAGACAGGAGTAAGAATTAAAGCAAAGTACTTCAAGGCTAATTTAGGAATAGTATGTGAAGACATGACCCAGATTCTTGAAATTTTTTTCTATGATAGAATATCCCATTCCCCAGAATACATCTTTTTCTTAAAATCCATCTTTTTCTTAGATTTCACAGCTCCACTTCTTGAATTACTTTGTTGAAAGAATGATATGTTTCAAAACACTACATTTCTGAGTACATCATGAAAACATATCTCCCCTTTCTAATGAAGTAACTTTACTCAAAGCATGGAAAGCAAGCAGTAAATTCTAATGCATTGGAGTATAAGCTAAGCATGGTCCTGGGTTTTGGTGCAAAAGTCTATCAGGGCAGTATTCTATCTCCAACAGCAACTGCCTTAGGCACGCACTGCTGTTTGAGTGCGAAACCAATAAAATATCTGACCAAATGGTTATTGCTGTGAAATAAATCTCATCTATGAAAAATATCTAGTCGTTGCTGTTTGTATTTATAACAATACAAATCAATATTTGCATGAATATGAAAAGCCCAAAATGCATTTTATGCAACTTTTATTTATTCTAAAATACTACACTATGCCCTTTGAAGTGACTAAAGCTGGGAGATCCCCAGAACACTCTGTGGGTCAGCCTTATATACCGCTGGGGTGGAGAATTTAACTCTTTCTTATGGTTCCCCAGACAGGTCTATTTCTCTTCAGTGGTTTAAGCTTCACACCTACATCGTTGATAGCTAACACTGCATGGGAGTTTGACAAAGTTTTGTCAGGCTTAGGTGGTATGCTTTATAGATATGCATGATATTTCTTATTTCCTTTTCCTCAAAAAGTACGCACTTTTAAATTATTTTTTACACAAAAAAAACCCCCAAACAATTTGTATCTTTATCTTTCCTTAAAATTAATTTCTGAGAAACATTTCAACATCAACCACAAAAATTATCATTAAGTTCAAGTGTTGACACCCACTGAAATGAACAGGGGTAGACTTTGCCTCTTCAAACACAATATACCTTGTTTTCTGTAGCTTACAAAAGACAACTATGCATGATCTTCTACTGGCTTCTACTCAGTGCATATTCAGAAGCTCTTTTTCAGAAGCATAAAAACTTGAAACATGTATTTTAAAAAATGAAAGCACGTGTGGTGCAAAATCTGAATCTGTCACAGGAACTAGATAAATAGCTCAAATGGGCCAGATCTAGCCAATGAACAGTGTGTTTGACATCAGTGATTTATACTATTTCCCTTTCATGTTATAATAATTGTCACGAATTGAATTTATGTTGTGCCATTTCCTGTTCTAGCTGCAATCTTTGCTTCAAGAAAAAAGGTTTCAGAACTTTAATGCCTTCACTGTTCTTGGAAAGATAACAGTAAACGGGACTATTTTATGATTTCATTGCTTGGTTATTCATGTTCTTTCTTTCTATAGCCTTCAGGGAGAACTAGAAGGAAAGGGCGAGACAAAGAATTGGCTTCCCATAGAAAACACAAAGAATTGGATTGTTGCTGCTGAAGGCAAAAAGTGAGCAGGGGAAAATGATGCTCCCAAAATTACTCCATAACAGGAAGCCCTATAAATGTCTCCCATCCTTCTGCTAGATCCGCATCAATTTGCAGTGTGAGCAGCAGAAAGGGCAGATGTTGGATCAAAGAGAAAACGTTTACCTAAACAATGAAAAAGCACTCTCCCAGCTTCTTTATACCCAATGCATGCCAGATTGCACATAGTCATTACTTGCTAACAGAAAAGCAGAAGATTTCTATTAAGCATGGTGTTGCCTGATAGCAGCAGAAGCAAATAGACAGTGAGCATGAGGAGAGAAATGAATGCCTGATAGGAGTTCAGTCCGGAAGCCAGCAAGAAATCATTAAGAATATGTGTGTTTCACTGCAATATCTAATGTGATAATATTGTCTTTATTGACATGATGCGTGCCTTTCAGCTCTAAAGTAGAGTTCTTCCTACTGAAGTGCACGTTTCTGGAAATAAAATGTATTGACTCATAAAATTCAGCAATGCGCTGAAGCAAAGAGTAAACAAACTGTCCTAGACATTCTCTTGTCACCATGGCAGGAAAGAAATATCAAAGAGTGAATTTAGTATGTATTCTGTAGATTTGAATTAAAACAGAGGCCTACCCTAGCCAAAATAATATTGTAATGCTCAATTAATAAAACCATAATATCCCAGCAAGAAATGCAATTAACCCAAACAGGAATTGGGCTACTGGGCCACCTGTTGCAACCAACTCTCCCCCTTCCTGTGAAGCACACATTTCTTCTCCTTCAAAAAAGAGCCACAAAGACATCTTCAGCACCACATTTAGCTAGAACAGACTATTCCAGAGTAGGAAAGGGAGAAAGTCTCCCACAGCCTTTAAGCAGCAAATTCTGCTGCATCTCTCTCTTTTCCCTAATGTAAGCATTGAATGACCGTGACAGTGGTGTGCTCCTCAGGCTGTTGCTGGTGGGGCAGAGCTGGTGGCCAGGAGGAACCCGTGCAGCAGAGCCGGAGCCCTGTGCCTGCAGGGACACCCCGGCACAGCCTCTCCCCACACAGAGCACCAGAGGACGGGGAAGGTTCAGGGGACCCACGGGTGGGAGGGCAGGGGAGCTGAGTGAGCACCTGGTCTGCTCCCATCTGCAGAGCCAAGGTGAAGCCAGAAACAATGCAAGCAGTGTTACCACCTCCAGTTCTGTCTCAACTGCTCTCCTTGTCTGCCTCCGCAGGATAAAGATCTTTCTAACAAACTACTGTCTACTCTCTATTACCTGAATAGAAGGAGAAGGGAGGCTGCTGGATTTTTGGCAGGGATTTCCCAGGCCGCAGCATGTGCTGTGGCTGTTTGGAGAGTACTCACAAGCAGTGACCATCCCAGGAAGCACTGGCCCCATCAGCTGTGCTCTGCAGAGCTCCTCTGCATATGGGTAGTAAAACTGATGCATTAGGAGGACTTCAGATTTACCGTGCGGTGAAGGCCATCTGCTCGGTGCATACGTGATATATGCGATGCGTTCCAGATACACATGTATAGCTGATCTGCCTGGAGTCACCATCTCTCTGGAATTTGGGGGATGCTCAGAAAGACACCTGGTTAGATTTGCTGCTCCAGGGGAACCACTGAACATCTGGAAATTTGGGATGGATGAGCAAAGTTAAATACCACCAACAGAAAACATCCAGAGAGAATATACTTAATATTCTGATACATTGTAATCTCTTTACCTATAAAACCTTATTTCTTTCCTCTTGACTTCTTTCAGTTTATCTAGGAAATAGAGATCAGTGAATCACAATCCCCACCCTCTTCAAAAGACCACACGGTGCCTCTGGTGTTGGATGTTGTATCAAAAGCCTGTAATGATACAGCTTAGCCCTAAAGCCATGGCGCTGTATTTAACGCTTTCATATACCTTATTATTTTGATCCCAATATTGTTTATATGGTTTCCTTAGCCTACTTTGGAAGATGCTCACAACTCCTGTTCTGACCATTCTCCTGACTCTTTTTTTGATCTCAGCTGCACTGAGAATTATAACAGCAGAAGTAGAGGAATCGGTCCTGGCTGGATTTTGACTACGCATCCCAGTTTCACGTACTTATAAATCCAGTCACTTCTACTGGAATTACTTCACAATTACCCTGGAACAGAGTCAGGATACGAAGGCCAGAGGTTTAGAGTATCCTGCTTCGGCAGCTAAGCCAATGTCCCCTCTCTAGTGAGAGGATGTGGAAGGTGACAGGCTCGCTGCTAGGGATTGCTTTTGTCAGGCTCCCAGGGCACAACCTGCACGCTCCTAATGCTGCTCTGGTGGAATATCACTGCACAGAAAGAGTCCCTTGCTCTTGCACAAAGTTAAAAACCTCTCTCAATTTCAAATGCACAGCTAAATAAAATGCCTAGGTTTTCAGACACGTCTTGTATTAACAACTCACGTTAAGGGAAATGAAATCTTCTAGTTGCTGAATCCTTTTCCAGGCATAGTTCATTTTTATAGCTGCTTAAGACATCCATGCAGGGCAGAGTTGTAAATGATCTGTTTCGCTCTGTTCTTCCTTCAAATCTAAATTGGTCAAACCTAGATTGGTAGTGTTTTTCTCTTAGGACGCAAAGCAGAGTTAAGAAAAGAAAAGGTATTTGGGATTATGCTCACTTGGAGTATGGTGACTGACACAACCTTTTACCTGCTTTGTGTTTCTTAGTATGGACAAATAACTTGATTTTTTTAAGAGCTTGCAGCATAACCTCCTCATTATCACATTTGTTGAAGCAGATGGGAAAGCATTTGGAAGGGCTGCTTCGAAAGTGGTGCTTTCCACAAAAAGAAAGTTGTATTTAAACACTGTTATTCAAGTTGTTGGGGAGGCAACAATCTCAGCTTCCCGAATTTGATACATTTGCATAATTTGTCTTTTGTCCTTCGGTTTTCTGCTTGATGTTCACATTCCCTCTACAACTCCACTGTGCAGGATATGTTTGAGATAATAGGACTTACTTACTTAAGTTCATGTATTTCACAACCCAGTCTTAATTCCCAACACCCATTTTACAAGCCATAGTTTACACATTTTTTTGTGGCTTCATTTGGACTGGATTTCCATTTTCTGAAAGATAACTGTTCAGTTGAATAACCTCTTGAGTTTTACAATTATCCCATACTGTTCTATGTTTCTTTTGCTTTCCTGCTTCTTTTCTTTTTTTACTTTATTCTTTTTACATGCCTTCTGTGACTGTTAAGAGATACTCTAAGACTTTTAATTTTGCTTCTTTTGATTTTAAAGCTTTTTTTTTTTTGAATGGGTAGGCAGCTGGTGTTCTGTGACAAGAGCAGTAATTTTCTTTCTGATGAATAGTTTATTTGAGGAAAAATGCAATTCTGGTTGTCCCAAAACTATTAACAAATTTAGGTCAAATTCATGAAATAGTTTTGGCTGGAAAAACAACAACTTTGATATGTTACATTAGCAAAACTGCTGGATAAGGAATCAACTACCTTTCAGCTGTTGGTTTTGAAGCTCTCTCAACTTTAATTCTCTGAATTTCCTCTTTTTGAGGGATGCTGAATGCACATCTCAGCAGAAGACTTCAGTATGCATCATCTTGCACTGAGGGGCAGTGTCTCAGGCGAGTCCCCAGACCCACTCTTGTGCACAATGCATTCTTGTTGACTCAGAGCATGTTTAAATACTTAATGGAAAATAAATCTGCTCCAACAGGTAGGACTGAGGAAAACCCAAATCAAAATTAAGTACAACCAGGTGGCAGAGAGCTCCATATTGGAGGGGGAAATGTAAGGTCAAGACTCCTTGGTGAAGGAAGGATTGCATCCTGTTTAGTCACCCCAGGACCATTCAATAAAAACTCCTCCTGTGACAGTTTTGAGACTTTAATCTTTGGCTTTTGCTTGCCTTTTTGAACTAATTAATTGATAAAAACAAGTTCAATAATTCTGTTAAATGTCAGATTATTCCAAGGCTGTTTATTGTTTATGGACCTGGTTTGAGCACATTTCCTGCAGCATACAGGAATAGTTATGAAAGCCCCCCTATATGATAAATGTTTTTACTGATTAGTCAGCAGTGCATGTCTACCACAGAATCAGACTGAAAAATACCCAGAGTTAAATTTCTTCCTAGTGCTGTGTTTTGAATTTACGATGCGAAGAATGTTGATAACACACTGATGTTTTCAGTTGTTGCTAAGTACCCTGCTGGTCAAGGACTTTTCCACTTCCCATGCTCTGCCAGGTGCACAAGAAGCTGGGAGGGAGCACAGCCAGGACAGCTAGCCCAACTGGCCAACAGGATACTCCATACCATATGACCTCATGCTCAGTATATAAATAAGAGGTGTGGTCCAGGAAGTAGCGATAGCTGTTTGGGCATTGCTCAGCAGGTGAGCAATTGCATTGTGCATCACTCATTTTGTATACTTTATTGTTATTGTTGTTGTTGTTGTTGTTATTGTTATTATAATTTTCCCTTTCTTTTCTGTTCTATTAAACTGTCTTTATCTCAATCCACAAATTTTACTTTTTTTTTCCGATTCTCTCCCCCACCCCACTGCAGGGGTGGGGGGGAGTGAGCGAGCAGCTGTGTGGTGTTTGGCTGCCTGCCGGGTTAAACCACAACAAGAGTAAAGGGAAACAAATATCTTCTTCAGTACAGGACTTTAAAGATCCATTTTTTACTATTTAATATATTGGTTAAGTTGTAAGTTTGTTCTCATTCTTGGTTAACATATATTACACCAGTCTGGCAGGAGCTTGGCATCTTCTGCTGCTCCCTAATCCTGTGACTATTTTTTTTCTTTATATATCAGTACTAAAATTGTACTACAGTTAACTTCAGAATTATAATTATTTTCTTGCAAAATGATAATAATATTCTCTCATTTCTTGCAAATGCCTGAATTTTTTTTTTTTTAAATTCCAGGTCTAGTGGTGTGCTTCACATTGAGCAAACCAAAATATCAAATGACTGAGACACACTGTCCATCGGTTCTCCTGACTGTATCCATCCACACCATGTTCTGAAAAATGACATGCTCTGGTTGTATTCATAGTGTGCAGACCTTGGCCCTGAGTCTCCTCTGAGTCCTGTGAGGTGATCTTATGTCTACTGTGCATGTTTTTCCGTTCCAAGTACCTGAAATAACGTGTAGCTCACTTTGTACCATGAAACCAGCATTTGTATTGCACACCCTGGGATGTGGCACGATGGCATGTAGGGGTGTTTAAGGATGCAAAGTCTGCCTGGATACTAGTGCATGACAGTGTAAGGTGGAAGGAGAAAAACCTGAGGCATATAGCCTACAGAGGATGGTCCCTGACGTGCTTGATGACTAAGACTTGAAGGGTTCTCTTGAAGAGAGCTTTTGGCACAGGCCAAGCTATGCCAGCAGGTGTGCTAGCAGTGAAATGGCAGGGAAGATGACTTCTCCAGTGCTGGAACTTGCTCCTTGTCCATGTTTTATATAGCAATAAGATGCAGCGCTAGGTGCTTACATAATAATAAATATTACTGTTAATTTTACATTTTATAACTTCTAGTCTCCCTCTCCCATTGCTGTGTTCTTCAAGGAGGCTGAAATCAGTCATGCTCTAGTACTGATTCTACTTGTTTCTTGAAACAACTTGAGAGTGTTGCTTTGCTTTAGGATGAAAATAAGTTCAGCTGTGTTTCCAAGCGTTGTTAGTTTGAGACATCAAAGAATTATTTGTCTGATGAGATATCTAAGCACTATATGTAGATACTCAAAACTGTTCTTTGTCATTATTTTAATAGACTTTGTTGACTCTTTCATTTCCTTCAGGTCTTGACTCAACAAAGTTACATGCCTGGAATTAAAGAGGTGGATAGACCCATTCACCTTGATGGAGCTACTGAAGGTTTATAGGTAAGTATGAATCTTATTAAACCAGAGCCTTAATATACTCCTCCTGGTCAGTGAAGGGCACTATAAACATGCAAAGTAGTCCTGTTCTGACTTACAGACAGTTCTCTCTAACTAACTCCAACTTCACAATGTATGTATAAATTTGGGTTTGTGTCTACAGTGTAGGTGCCAGTTTACCTCAGGATAATTTAGAGTGCTGTGCTTCCCGTCTAGTCAGTAAAGAGTTTAAATGTATGTCTTCACTCTGGGTGCAGACACGCACTGCTGTCTCCGCAGGGGTCAACCATGGAGTTGGATGAGGGGTGAAAGGGCTTCTGAAGAGATCCGTAGCTGTGTCTGTTCAGAACTGCGTGATGGTGGTTCAGCTTAGTAAGTCTGTACAGCACTTTGCTGAGAGCTATGGACCTATTGACTCCTCATTTTGGCCCACTGAGCTGGGGATTTAGAGAATGATGCATCTGAGCAGGTACATGTCAGTCTGGAAAGCTTTTTGAATACTTAAGCTTTCAATCAAAAACTGTCAGACTGAGCCGTTTTGTCTTTTCCATAAATTTTCTCACTTGATTTTATTTAAAATTTTGTACTGCAAGTTTTTAATACTTATTTAGTAATTTATAGCATTAGTTTGTCTCCAGGAAAAGACATCTTTGCCCTTTGGAGCAAAATATTTTGGCATATTTTCAGTGCCAAATAGTAGCGAAGATAAACTGCTCAGAAATTTTTTTTTTCCAATTACTTTTATTGGAATCTCCATTCTGCAAACAAGTAGAAATCAGAGATATTATTCTGATTTCAAAAGATTTTTTTTTTTTCCAAAAGAGTTTGGAATTTCCATGGGGTGGAAATTCTCTTTTTTAAAGAAGCGACCCAAGCCAGGCTGAACAAACTGTTCTCCTCAGCGGTGAACCCAAACAGGGCTCAGATCCCCGTGGCGTGACACACCACGCTGCGCTGTCTGCGTGCGGGGCAGCCACAGCAGCTGATCGCTCCCTCAGTGATTTGTGGAGGAACACCCTTTAGGATGAGAGGATAAGGTTTACATGTGTCCTATGTACAAATCATTTTAACAACAACTTTTTCCTGTGCGTTTTTTTTGTTTTTTTTTTTTACATCAAAGAGAATGATCAGACCCTGGGAAGCACAATATTAACTTCTGCTTTTAATAAAAGGTAAATACAGAAACAAAATGCAAATGAAAAAAATAGTCAAATCTGCCACAAATGTTCTGAGATCTGGTAAACATTTCATTTCTGGATTGTATAAAAATACAACAGCCGACAAAGATGTTCATTATGGGAAAGACTGACTGCGGAGGGCTGAACAAAAATGTGAGTGAAAGGTTTTTATAAAGACTCCCAGTTTTAAAGCCTGTTAAATAAAACAAAATAGCATGGATGCCTCCTCTTCAAAGTGAGATAAATAGTGTAAGTGCATTCTTGTCCAGGTATCTGGATTTCTTCCTAATTGTTAAACAGTTGTTTTCTTCCTGCCAAGTTTGGAAACAACCCTTGCCTTCAGAACTTTTAAGTCTAAAGGGAAGAATTCCCTTTTTTGCCTGTCTCCCAGTCCTGAGTGGCAGTGCTGTCATTCAGCATCCTCTGAAGACAGGCACAGGCGCACTGGCCCTTGTGGAAGAGGGAGGGCTGCTCTCATTTAATGCCTCCCTCTGGGGTTGCTGTTTATATTCTACTTTACTGAAGCAGTTCAGCGAAGTCGTGTCCATGAGAAAGGCCAAACGTGCTGCTACGGAGCTAGGAACCCACGCTAGCTTGGTACCGTGCGATGCGATGCACATTACAACTGATCCAACAAAGCAAATAAACAAGAGTGCCGATGAGTGTACGCGGGCATCAGGCAGGGGGGCAGACCCACTGCAGCTTATGGGGCAACTTTAAGCTTATGCTTAAAACACACACGGAGTGTATGTTTACTGAACCGTGTTACAGGCTAAAAATTCCAAAGTAAAATGTGTAGACAAAGCTGGTGTGAGAGCCTATTTAAGCAAATTGTCTCCGAGTCCTGGAGCCATCTGTGATATAAAAGTATACCGCATGGACTCCTTGAATAAAGGGATTCACTGGCAGGGCTTGCTAGAAATCTCAGTCAGAGATGCTTTTCATACAGCAGGCATATAGATCTTCCACGTGATGAATCAGATTTACTAAGAACGTCTGCTGTTTGGAAGTGATTTCAGGCCTGAAGAATGTCTTACTGGAGGCCTGATTTGATCCGGGGAAGGGAGCAGGGGTCACATGCTGCTGGAGTAGATTTGATGTTCTTTTGGGCTGACCTCTAGAAATAATAATCACAAGGAAGAACCAGTTCAAGGGCTGTAGGCTAGTACCACTTGGAAACTAATTACAGCTCTGGTTGTGCACAGCACTGAAGTTTCCCTTGTAGGCTGCAGCACTGATTTAGTTGGTATGTTAATACGGAAGTCTAAATTAAATCAGGCTTGTGTCAGTGCTATCGAAGAGGCACATTCACTTAGCCCTGCAGTTTTATAAAATGCAAAGAAAGAAAACCATATGGCAGATTAGGGCAAATTGCTTTAAAATTGTGGCTGAGAGCCAAGGGAGAGAGAGTGAGCTTGAGAGAGCATTCACGTCTGTTTGAAATATGCCCACTTTCACTCTGCTGCTTTACACGCTTGGAAGTGGAAGGCTCATTTCCCTGTGAGCTGAAATGTATTAAATACTCCACATGTCTTAAAGAAAGTAATGTGTCCAGTATTTGTGGAAGTTACAATAAAAACTTTTTTTTTTAATTGGGATTGGATTTACTGCCGAAGACTGAATAAAAGAGCTTAGTGCAAGCTCAGGAGCATCAAGGGGGGAATGAACACTTGTAATAAGCAACACTTAGTAGACAGTCCTGGCTATTATTACTGCACGTATAGCACAACAGTGACTACAAGATTTATGCAGGAACTGAGATCATGCAGTACTGGAAATAAATATAATAATGATCCCTGCCCCAAAGAGCTTTCAATGTAGTTTTATTTTCTGAGCCATAAGAAGCTACAATAAGGAAATGAAACAGAAAGGACAATAAATAAATGGCACTTTGAAAACCTCTTTAATTTTAATTACCTAGAAAGGTGTCCTAGCACTTTGCCATTCAGTATAAGGAGGAAAAATGAAAGATTGTATTTTCTTTGTAGGAATTTGGCTTTGCTCCACAGTTCCTCTGAGTCATTGCACCAGCTTTCTGTAGGCACTCCATGGATGCCTGGGACGAGGACGAGGTAGGCTTCTGAGGAGCCAATACTCCGCAATACATATCAGCGAGTGAGTATTGAAACTCATGGTGATCGCAGAAAGTCCTGGGTCCTTAGCAGTGCCCACTGCAGTGATCAGAGGTACCCTCCAAGTTGTCAGAACAGCCTTCCCCACATCACCAGGATCCTCTGAATGAGGAGACTTCTCCTCTCTATCCTGCAGGTCCTAAACCCTTCTTCTTAGAGAAGTGTCAAGCCAGAAGGCTCAGAAGCTGCAGCTTCAGGGGGTTGCAAGTCCAGATCTGTGTAGGGCCTCTGAATTTTTTTTCTGAAGCCACATCTCCTCTAACTGCAGTCGGGACTGTCCAGACAGTGGCCAAAAGGACTATTGCACCTGCCTCTGAACAGTGAGGGTCCTCCTGTGCCAGCTCAGTGGGTGACTCCACCAGCTGCCACCCTACCGTCATGACATTGTGGCCAGCCTACAAGCTACCCCCAAACCAGCATCCAGCTACCTGCTCCGAGCTTCAAAAAATCTTGGTCTAACTGCTGAAAATGCTTTCGGAGGTCTCTGCCTTGTGCGCAAGGCTTTGCTGCACCGTGTTACCAGTGTGGGGTACCCAGCAGATACTGCTCTGGTTTCCATGGTAACTCTCTCTGCACATTTACAGTCTCTTACATACAGCCTTCATTAGATTTAACATTCAAAGAGACATTGATTAAAACATGACATTCCTAACACACCGAAAAATCCATTTTGTACAAAACCCTATTATGTGGCGTAGACAAACTGGTTGATGGCCAAATTAGTTAACAGAAATTTCAGATGACATTGGAACAGACCACAAAAGGATGAATTCATATAAAGTTAAATGTCTAAGTGAGCTTCTCACAAACTTAGCGATGCAGACTGGAGAAATATGGTACATGGATGTATCAGGGACGTCTCATGTAAAATATGTCTGCTGAATCCAAATTTAACGTGAAGGGACCTCATTTAAACCTTTCCCAGTAGTGATCTTAAAAAGTATTGAGGTACTATTGAACGAAGATGTTTTTCTAGCCGGGAAGGCAGCAGTTCTACCTTGGAGGACAATGGGTGTCTCTTTCCCCTCACTAATTCCCATCCCTCAGCCAGCTGGATCTTGCTGGGGACTAGGACTTGTATATGGTGGACCTTAGTCTGTCATGGAAACAGCAGTGCAAAAAGGCTCTGAGTTTCCAGCTATGATCCGCCCCCCCTTCAAAATCTCTTTGTCTACCAGCTGCTATCCCAGCACTTTCTGCTCTTCACTTATCATCCTACAATATGAGAACTGTATTCCTTTCTCACTCCTACCTTCGGGCTGAAGTCCTCCACCGATCATCTCCCTGATCCCAGACTCTGCTCCACAGCAGAACTTGGCTGGGGAAGAGATCTCAGAGACCTCACAGAGGCAACAGTGCCCTAGTCTGGGAAATGGACAGAGGTGTGGGTCAGAAAAACAGGGGAATCAGGTAGCACAGAACGAGGAACATGACTAGCATCAAAAGCACCATAGCCAAAACAGCAACTAATAAAATGTGGCGTTTTGATACAATACATACTTAGAACAGCAAAACTGTCATGGTACCAGTGCACTGCTCATTGCCAGTTCAACTCCCTAATGATATTCATTTCCATCTACCTCCTGCTTCTGCCTCACTGTACACCTAAGTACAGGGGAGAAATACCTGGATTTCATGGAATCATAAAACCAGCTCCCACCCAAGGTGATGCATCTGCACAGCCTTTCACGCAGAAAACAGTCATGGATCCGGCTGGACACCGAGGGGTCATCTAGCCTGCTGTTCCTCAACTCTTTTTAACCCTACTTCCAGATAACCTTTTTGAAATTATGCCAGGGATCATCTAGTACAGCATTGCCATGATGGTTTTCATTTATATCCGAATAAAATTCAGCTACCCTGGGAAAAGTCTACAGTGACTTTTATTTTTCCCAATTTTGTTTTCTTGCTTGCATGCCTGGAAATATATGTGTGTGCATTTATATTTAAAAGCTTTTGAAGTTGTTTCAAAACAATTGTGAAATCACCTTGTGATGTCTTACAGATCACCAAATGGTCCACAGATCACAGCTTGAGAAACATTCATCTACATTTGATGTCTATATTGGGAGGAGATGAATTGCACCTTAAGGCTATCTCTACACTAACAAATTAAACATGGCCAGGAAACAGTGCTGGGCACTGGAGTTCAATCATCCCTACCAAAAAATTGCTAGAGCAGTTTCTGGCACAGCTTTGGCCTGCACCAGCTATCACTTTACCAAAATAACTGCTGGGCACAGCTCAGAGGTCAGCATGGGTGAGGAACCATTCCCAAAATTAATTTTCTGCATGGCCATTCTGTTTTAGAGGGTAAGAGAAACTGTAAGCATGGACGTAGTCAGTTTGGCCTCACTGTGAGGGAATAAGCCTGGTATCATTTGTTTTACTCATATTTTAGTTGATGCTGTAGACACTTAAATGCAGTCAGATGAAATACTGTCTGTCTGCCCTCCATCTCAGAAGGTGTCACCACATTTTATCCTGTTACCTGTCACTACAGAATCCAAATATTTCCTAATAGCTCAGTAGGAGTGATAGAGTCTCCACCAGGTTTCATGGTTTCTAGGATCAAACTGTTTGGCACAGTGTTTTCATTAGGCATTGCCTTCCCTTTGATAGGTTTAATTAAGTGCTTCTTTCATGAGATTCAGGAGTCGAAAGGTGTACCAGAAAAGATGGTATCACCTTTATGGAAATCCATTTGCTTTCACTTCAGGTCTCTAGAAATAAGCGTTACAGTCTAGGCTAGTAATATAGGCTTTCACTGTACTTATGGACTGTGATAATCTCCTCCAGAGGGTGATTCCTCCCAGACAAAGTAGACATTTGGGAGATGTAGGATTACTCTAGGGAGGATTTACAGACACTTCCCATGGTCATAAAAAGACATGAGACCAAATTTTAAGGCGAAATAAATTTCAATCATGTGAAAAAGAGTTTCAGAAAGGAAGTGAATAACTGAAACAGAACAGACTATTTATCAGGGCTATCAAGGCTAGAGTGATTTCCCCCATATTTTGCTTTGAATTAAGCGACTTTATCTCCATAGCAATGAAAGATAACCTTATCTAAAAGATTGAGAAACAATGGGTTTGAATCCTGACTGTGCTTCAGCATTCAACATAAAAAATGTACATTTACATCCTTCTATACTTTGTGTGATTCATTCTTTCAAGCATTAGTTGTTTACAGCAAGGATTCTGTCTATGTATTCGTTCAGCGAACAGTGCAATAGTGTCTCCATGGTCGGTTGTTCCTCAAGGTGCTACCATAAATAGCTAAAAGTAAATAATAACCTGTGTCTTTTCTCTCTCTGTTTTGCCTAGCTAACGATGCAGTCGCTCCTTAACTTGGATATTTCCTCAGAAGGATTTTCTATGATCATACAAAACACACAGGGGAAAAACAAATAATGGAAGTCCGTAACTCAATACTTGCTCGGATTTCCATCTGCTCCCAAATCACTGTTTTATATCTTGAATACATCTCCTGTGTTGCCTTTATTTTGTAATTGAGCAGAAAATGAGATTTATCCAATTGCCAGATTAGTGCTGTGTGTAGCATGAACATAGTTCAAGAGCACTCATCAAGTTTTGGAGCAGTTTATCTCAGAGAGTTCAAATGGTTACCATTCATTACGCTGCAGCTGTATTCTCCCGGAATACAAAGGACTCATGAGTGTCAGTACAAACTAACATATGATCTTTCTTGGTAAAGAAAACTGCACTTTCTGTTGATATCTTCCAATGGAACTGAATGAGGAAAAGAAAACAGGACTTGGGCAGATGGTAGGGACAGGCTGAATGCTGCTTATTCTGCTTCAGAACATCCATCAGACTTTCTGCCAGGAGCAGTCCTCACTGAAAAAATGGTGTTTCTGTGCTATTTTTCAAACATAATTTTTAAAATTTTAGAATTCTTGATCTAGCCTGAGAAAATGCCAAAACCCGAGCTACAACTCAAACCATTGTCTCACCCACAGCTTTTTCCGCAGCTGGAGGCTGGGCTGCCTCACCATGGAGAAGGGGAGCAGAGACCACCACGGCCAAGAACAGACACTCCCATTATAAGGGGACAAGTCCAAAGAGATGTCGAATGCCCCGTTGAGTTCAGCGGGAGCCAAGATCATTCAGCATTTCAGCTGATCAAGTCCTAGGAACTTGACACTTGCAGCCTTTATTTTGCACAGCACCCTTTTTTTAGGACTGCACGCATGACAGGACAGGAGGGTTGTGAAAATGGGCTCAGCTGTGAAGTACTGACTCTCTGTTATTGCAATGAATGTCACCGGTGGGAAATCATTGTCGTAGGAGTCTGTAAACCATGTCCCTCCATTATATCTGGTTTGAATATATTTGAATAAATTTAGGAAGCAAGTCATTTCAGCAGTAGACAGTACAACATAGACAATAAACAATAACATTATGCTTTTCAGACATATTAATTGTACTCAAAGACTGAAGTGAGACATGAGGATCTCCAGTCCTAACAGTGCTGAGTTGTTTCCATTTTCACAGGGCCAGCCCATGGGTGTGAAGGTGACGGACATGCTGTGTTCCCCAGCTCACAGCTCTTTCCCCCCAGTTTTTCTCTGAGAGCAATTGCTTGCTTTTTCTTTTTGCTTTCCCGCTCTTTCTTTCATGCTTGCTGTAGGCTGTCAATGAGGTACCTGACCTCCCTTTGAGGGTCCAGGTATACTCGTTTTCCTGTGCAGCTGGTGCCAACGCTGCTTCATGGATCACTCGACAGGGGAAATCCTGAGAGCCAGCCAGCTGGCACCGCCTTTGCCAAAACCTAAAAATGTTGTTGTCTCAAATTTTTCAGTCCCTATCTGGAGACTCATAAATCCTATGCTCTTGTCCAGGCTAAGACAGCATGTGTAACAACACGCAGCGAGCTTGATTTTGCTGGCGAGCGAAGGGGCGAGTGCTTTCCAGGGAAGTGTGCCACAGATGTCAAAGGCTGTGCACAATGTATTTTCATTGAAGCAACCTGGACTTACCAGTAACTTTTCAGCCTGAACTATTTTTGCATATGGGTGCTATGAGAGAAGATTTACTTTAAAAGAAAGAGATTTGGGAAAAGAAAATGTTGTTTCTTTGTTTATTTCAGCCTGTTTATTTCCTGAATTTGGCAGCATTTTCTATATAGTCAGCAGCGTAGTTTCCTAAACCCTGGCAGAATTATTTTACCCTATTGTCTGTTTGAGTCTTTCACACAGAAACAGGAAAGAGAAAAATGTTGGGTTTTTTTTTAAGTTTTTCAAAGCTTGTGAAATACAAACAACAAATTATTGTTGTTATTCTTGTCTTTCCTCCTCTCCATCCTATAGGTTATTACATTTTTATCACAGTACATCTGCAGACTTTGTCTACATTTTATCCGCCATATTGATGTAGCTGTCTAGGTGAAGCTATGCTGGTATAATCCCCAACATAAACAGCTTTGCTGTGCTTTAAGCATAGCTTTTCAATTTAACTTAAACCTCTTCTTAAGAGGCATAAACAGACCAGAAAAGCCACTCTGATATTGGATTAAGACTGATCAGTTTGAGATTTATTTGTATCCTACCCTCAAAACCTTCTGCATATAGATCAGACCATATCTGAAGCTCTTTTGAGAGAAACTGTGTAAGCTTATACCACATTCTTTGGGCAAGTATAAGCTTGCCTTTGTCCACTTCCAGACTGAGAAGAAACTATCTGACCACATTATGTGATGTTTAGCCCAAGCTAATAAATCTCGTTGAGGCCCAGTGCTTAATTGGTTATAAGTGCGAAAGCAGATACATGTCTTTTTGTTATTCCACTCGGAGTAGACACAATGAATTAATGTTGTTCACAGTATAAAATGTAGACATATCTGAAATATCTTTAATTGTATCATAGGCTGCTATAACAATGCTTTACATGTTCTTTAAAGGAACATCATTAGACCAGACAACTCTATCAGTTATGGCAGAAGATCCTTATATCTAGCATGAAAAAATCATCAACAAAAAGCCACTGCATACATGTACAGGACTCTATACGGTACCTGATTTGAGCTTAGTGCACGTGGGATGCTTCTGACTTCCTGGATTTGCTATGCTCAAGTACGTCTAGTAAGTCTGGCATCAAATACAACAGATCTGATGCTTTTGAAGGAATCATAGAATCATAGAATCAT